>NC_083406.1:18348440-18655285 GCF_020745735.1 Hemiscyllium ocellatum
CTGACCAACCATACAGTGTCCCATGGCTCAGACACTGCCTTGCTCTACAAATTTTATTCTCAATACTATCTGGCTTAAACCCTGAAAAAGGTGGAATTAATCAGGCAAAGGGGGAAAGAAATGAATCTAAGAGCAAATATTCACAGGGATCCCAATAACAATAATCTGATCCTGTGGTGCTGTAAAACCCATAAAGTCTTTTGTTTCTTCGAAGACCCCATGCATCACAAAGAGACTTTGCTTAACAGTTGGAAGGGGCTAAACAATCTAGTATTGTCCATCTCCCTGTATTTAAAGCATTGCATTTTTTCACATGAACAGGGAACCAATGGTAATCTTGGACAATGCCCAGGACAGGATTTTAAAAAGGTAGCAACAAAAAAGGAGGGAGTTAGTAAGATAGCCTACCTGTGGTAACTTTTGTGTTCCTTAATTTTGCATTCCAAACTGTTCCACGCATTGCTAATCAGTGATCAACTGGGAACTACAGATCATTCTGAAAAGCTCGGCAGGGTATTTGCCTTTCAATTCTTCTACTCTGTTTATTCCCAATACAAGTATATTCATCAAGCTTAGAAACAACTCTTGAACAAAGAGAAGCCTTTTCACAATGAAATGTAAATCACAGACTTGTGCTTAAAACATAGACTTGCCATTGCTTAATGAGTGCACCGAGAGGAAAATACTGACTGGATGATTTAAGTGTTTCCATTTAATCCGACATGTTCTAATGTCTCCACACCCCGGCGATGGTTTCAACAATGCATTAATGAAAGTTGTGTTTTAACTGCAGTTCTGCATCATTCTGCATGGTCCCCAGTATTAATATGTTATCACTGTTGGAAAAAGATCACTAAATTGAACTAATTTACAAAGTATTTTAACAGCATTAGCTTTGTTACCATTAGTTTACTACAATGGCTCTCCTGTTCGATCAGCAGTCTAAACTTGGTTTGATTTTCAACAGATTAATAAGTTAGAAATCTTAAAAAATAGTAAATCTTTCATTACAAATTGCACTTTTCCAGTATTATCCATGATTTTTCTTACTTTAAACAAACACATGTTCTGCATTTTTGGAGTGCATACTTAAATGTTATGTACAAATTTCAAATCAGTCTGAATTTCATTCAGCATATGATTGGTGGGAAGTTGGAAAATTCAGCTTCTGTGGTTTGGGGTCAAAACTGGCAACCAAAGAAATTGAGGGGAATGCATCGCATTGAGAAAAATAAACTTCAATTCTGAAGTGAGTTGCAAAATTTAGAGACACGTGAAAGAAATGAATGAATCAGCACTAACAAGTATCTGGAATTTGAATTAGTAAACTGCATTACTTTCTGTTTGGAAGCAGACTGAAAAAGAAATGATGCTTCTGAATGACAAAACTTAGCAAAACTACAGAGTACTAATTCCAATCACTTACAGTTCCTGCTATGAGTGTAGAGGTAGCTGGTGAGACCAATCTGCAGTACTGAATTTAAATCTCCTGGCATTGGAAACAGCACAGAGAGAGTTCGCTAGGCTAATTCCTGTGATGAAAGGACTGTCTTATGGAGAAAAGATTAAACATGTTGGATTCATACTCATTGGGACTGAGAAGAATGAGATATGATTTTATTGAAATACAAAATAATTCTGAGGGGACTTGACAGGATGGATGCTAAGAGGATGTTTCCTGTCAATAGGGAATCTAGAATCAGGGGACCCAATTTCAAAACAAAGGGTCACTAGTTCAGACGGATATGAGAAGAAATGTCATCTCCCAGAGGGTCATTAGTCTTTGGATTCTTTTCCCCACAGACAGCAGCATAATCTGTGTCATGAATAACACTCAAGACTAAGTTAGGCATAGAAATTTAGAGTCATAGAAATATACAGCACGGAAACAGACCCTCTGGTTCAACTTGTCCATGCTAACCAGATATCCTAAACTAATCTAATCCCATTTGCCAGCATTTGGCCTATATCCCTCTAAACCCTTCCTATTCATATACCCATCAAGATGCCTTTTAAATATTGTAATTGTACCAGTTACCATCACTTCCTCTGGCAGCTCTTTCCATATATACTACCACCCTCTGCATGAAAATGTTGCCCCTTAGGTTCCTTTTAAATCCTCCCCCTCTCATCTTAAATCTGTGTCCTCTACTGTCAGACTCCCCTACTCAGCTACCCCTACACCCCATCCATGTCCTTCATGATTTTATAAACATCTGTAAGACCATCCCTCATCCTCCGATGCTCCAAGGAAAATAGCCCCAGCCGATTCAGCTTCTCCCTATAGCTCAAAACCTCCAAACCCAGCAACATGTTTGTAAATCTTTTGTGCACCCTTTCAAGTTTAACAAAATCCTTCCTACAGCAGGGAGACAGAACTGAACATAGTATTCCAAAACCAGCCTAAACAATGTCCTGTACAGCCGCAACATGACCTCCCAACTCCTATACTCAATACACTGACCAATAAAGGAAAGTGTGACAAATGCCTGCGATTTCACCTTCAAGGGACTGATGAACAAGAGAGTAAAGAGGTATGAACGGCTGTTAGGAAAGTACAGTTAAGGCCAAATTCATATCAGCCATGATCTTACTAAATAGTGGAACAGACTCAGTGCTCTTATTTCTTATGGTCATTGTCAATCACATTTTTTCAAATATCCAACTTCTTGATTTGACTTGACAGATATTTTAATATTTTATGGATAAATGCTATTTCCTTGATATTAGGCAAAACATCCACTGTGTTTTGGGAATGACAGGGAGCGTTCCCAAAATGTTCAGCTGCAATCATTGAGTAACTCAGCAAACAAATGCCGCTGACTGATTCAGTCAACAATGTTGGCCCAGTGGAGGGTGGAGGGAATGGCTGAAGGAGGTAATACAAGCCTTACCAACTAAAATTGATGCAGAAACTGCTAATAGTGCACTGAATAGTTTCAACGCAGCAGAGATTGTTTTAGAACACATACTTTCCTTTTATCTTACCTTCACAGCTGCATTATAGGTTTGAAACATACAATGGGTGTAAGAGTTGACAGCACAGAAACAGGTCATTCGCAGAATGTATGCCAACATTTTGCTCCACACAAGCCTCCCCCAGTCCTTTTTCTTCCAATCATTACCCACTTGTGTGTCTATCTCAGTTCCCTTATGACAATCCACGCTACTGTTCTTTGTGATAGTAGATTCCATAATCTATCAACTGACTGATTAAAAAAAAGATTTTCTTAGATTTACTGGTGACTATCTTATGGCTTATGCCCCTAGTTTTGGTCTCACCCAAAGTGGAAACAACTTCTCTAAGTCTACTATATCAGTGCACTTCATAATTTTAATGTCATCTGTTAGGTCATCCCTCAACCTTTGATTTTCCACAGAGAAGAGCCACTGTTCTCTCCCCTTTCAATAAACTTTCTGCTTTTCTTGGCTTCCTATCAAAGTGGCTAACTTCACATTTGTCTACATTACATTCCTGCATAATCATGAAATTTGTCCAACGCTTTCTGCAGTTTCTTTACATTAATATCTCAGTATCTGTCCCCACTTAAATTGGAGCGGACAGACTGTAACATTACATGTATCAACAATATAAACTGTATAAAGTCGAGGTCCAAAGGTCCAAACACTGATCTTCCTGGTGGTCCACTAATTACGGTATGTTAATTCTACAATTATCCATTATCCCTACTTTGTTTTCTGTTCATTAGCCAAGCTCAATGCAAATTAATGTATTGCCATCTCCATGATCACTAACTTTGCGACATCCTATTGATTTTTTTTTTGACATTCAATTACACTACATTCACTGGTTCCCCTTTATCTAACCTACTAGTTGCAGCCACAAAAAGCACAAACAGACTTGTCAAATATAATTCCCCTTTCATAATATGTTTGGGCAGAGCTAACATGGATTTACAAATTTCTAAGTGCCCTGTGGTTACATTCCTCATAAGAGGTTTCAGAATTATCCCCATGACTGATGCCAGGATAACCAGTCGATAAGTTTCTAATTTTTCTCTCCTTTCTCAAGACGACTTATAATATTTTAGGAGAAAGTGAGGACTGCAGATGCTGGAGATCAGAGTTGAAAATGTCTTGCTGGAAAAGCGCAGCAGGTCAGGCAGCATCCAAGGAGCAGGAGAATCGACGTTTCAGGCATGAGCCCTTCTTCAGGAACAAGGGCTGAAGAAGGGCTCATGCCCGAAACGTCGATTCGACTTATAATATTTGCCAAATTCAAATCAAGAGCAACTGTTCTTGGATCTGGGGAATCCTGAAAGATCAAAACCAAGGTACCCACTACCTCAGAAGCCACAATTTTGAAAACGCTAGAAGATGACCATTAGTTCCAAGGAATTGTCAGTTTTTTAGTTTCATTCATTTCTACCACACTCTTTAAAAAAATGACGACTAACTCTTTACATTGCTCATTCTGACTGGACACTTGATTGGTTGTTATTTCCAGAATATTTTCTGTTTCTTCTATTGTGATGTGAGATACAATGTAATTGTTTACTGTCCCTACCATTTCCTTACTTCCCATTATAATTTCTCTTGTCATGGTCTCCAACAGAATTATGTTTACTTTAGCTATTCTCTCTCCTTTTATATAATCTCTCTCCTTTTATATACATATAGTAGCTTTTACCATCTGTTTTTGCGACTTTTGTTTATTTATTCTCTTTTTTTCCTCTTTACCAACATATTTGTTCTCTCTTGTTCAACCCTAAATACTTCCAAACTTCAGGCAAATTTTTAGTAACTTAAAAATGTGTTTCTTTAGTATTAACTTTAACTTCTCTAATCCTCTCCGTGGCATGACTATTAATTTGTGTTTGCATGTCACAGAGTCAGAGTAGTACAGCACGGAAACAGACCCTTCGGTCCAACCCGTCCAAGCCGACCAAATATTCCAACCCAATCTAGTCCCACCTGCCTGCACCCAGCCCATATCCCTCCAAACCCTTCCTATTCATATACCCATCCAAATGTCCTTAAAGTATCCATATCCTTTTGCTAAATTACAACAGGAACTACACTTCAAAAGTGCTTCATTGACCACAAAACTCTTTTCCAAAGGTTGTGAAAGGTGCCATATAAATGCAAGTCCTTTCTCTACTTCTTTTTTATTATAATCATTGGTTCATGAGTTGCATGCATGTGTAAGTACAGGAAGCGGACATAAAATACAGATGTCTAAGAACAGGGCTGTGGTCAATATCCTTTATTTCATCATCCTAAAACTGTACTTCAGCATCTCTGAAGTGTAATCAGGATCTAGAAGTTGCAAACTTTTAAGATATCTGCATTCCGCCATTAGGCACAATTGGCAGTTTAGCCTTCGGTGCCTGGGCCCTAAACTCTGACATTCCATCTTCAAGCCTTTCTGACACTCCTTTCTCTTTTAAGACTCTTGGGTAATATCTGTCTTAATACATTTTTCTATGGCTCATTGACAAATTGTGTTTGACAACCATTCCATGAAGCACCTTGACACAGTGGGCGGCACGGTGGCACAGTGGTTAGCACTGCTGCCTCACGACGCCTGAGACCCGGGTTCAATTCCCGACTCAGGCAACTGACTGTGTGGAGTTTGCACGTTCTCCCCGTGTCTGCGTGGGTTTCCTCCGGGTGCTCCGGTTTCCTCCCACAGTCCAAAGATGTGCGGGTCAGGTGAATTGGCCATGCTAAATTGCCCGTAGTGTTAGGTAAGGGGTAAAATGTAGGGGCATGGGTGGGTTGCGCTTCGGCGGGTCGGTGTGGACTTGTTGGGCCGAAGGGCCTGCTTCCACACTGTAAGTAATCTAATCTAATTTCACTGTGTTAAAATGCAAAATAGATGCAAGTGACTGTAGTTATCCCCATCTAAATATAGCTTTCATATGATACCTATTCATAAAGATACAATGAATGTCACCCTCTGAACATATTTTTAAAGGTGAGAGGAGAAAGATTAAAAAAACATGAGGGGCAATTTGTTTACATAGTGGTTTGGGTGGAATGCACCAGAGGAAGTAGTCGATACAGGTACAATGTTTTAAAGACATTTAGGTAAGTACATGAATAAGAACTACTTGGAGGGAAATGGGTCAAGTGCTGGCAGATGGGACTAGTTTAGTCTGGGATTGTGGTTGGCGTGGACGGGCTGGACCGAAGGGTCTGTTCCTGTGCTGCAGGACTATGACTCGATATACTTTAGATGTAGAGTTCTGCAGATCAAGTGTACAGAAGCGTTTACTAATGTGAATGCTACAAAGGGTTAGAAATTCTCTTTCCTAGAATGTTATTGATGCTCCGCCATTATTTAAGACTGAGATTAACAGAATTGTGATGTCTCAGAGAATCAAGGGATAAGAGGATCAGGTAGGAAAACAGAACTGATGCCCAAATCAGCCATAAATAAACTAAATGGTGGAGCAGATCTAACAAACCATATGGTCAACCGTGTTCTCATTTTTTTTATTTCTATGTTCGAATCCAACCTGTTCAGAGATGTTATTACACATATCTCACAGGTGGGATTCAAGCCCAGGTTGCCTGGCCCAGAGGTAGGGACACCACCATTGTGCTACAAGAAGCCTCTGTTCTCACTTCTTCTGTCCATCATTAAGTTAACAATGTGTCTCTTTTTGTTTGCAAGAACTCCACATGAAATGACTTCAAGTTGACGAGCAGAAAAAAAGTCACCTAAATGGAAGTTCATTTTTGTTGATTCCAAACTCTTGGGCCTGAGCAATGGAAAGTACAGCCACCACTGGTGGAGCAACAGAAGATTGTAGAAATCTCAGAGGATTGTAGGATAAGAAGCTGATTCAAAGACAGGGAAAGAGAGATGAGAGAATGGAGGGACTTGAAAAATGCTGAAAAGTATGAAACATTTAGGTAAATAAGAGAAAAAAAAATGCTGAAGTGGTCATAACCAGAGAGAAGGGCTGAAAATGTGTTGCTGGAAAAGCGCAGCAGGTCAGGCAGCATCCAAGGAACAGGAAATTCGAAGTTTCGGGCATAAGCCCTTCATCAGGAATGATGAATACAGATTCTAGGTGGCAGGTTAAAAAAAACTAAGGTAATATAAGGTAAAGTATTTTTATACTATGCACGATTAGGATTTTGAATGTGCTGCTAGTAGTGTGGTGGAAACATTGCTCTTTATAGGGGAGTTGGATAATTAAATGCAGGAGAAACCATTACAAGGATATGAGTGGCAAGAGCAGAATTAACTGGAATAAGCTTTGAAAGAGGTGGTGTAGTTGCTGTGGGCCAAATGGCCTCCATCACTACTGTACTAACCTATGATCCTATGAATGCAGAACCTATGTACCAGGCATCATATAAAGTGAAAATAACATCATATTCAGGCCATTTCCTCAATGAAGCCACAGCCATGATGGATTAGTACCGCGACTACAATGAATCTGAGTTAGCATCACTTCCTGTGTATTGTCACATTCTAGGCTGGCAAATTGAAAGCGACAACAACAAGGTTCCACTGCATTAATTAGTGACTGAGTGCCTCTGCCTGTTCATCAGTAGAAGTGCTGTAATGACACCTCCTGACCTAGAGGGTCACTATCTGCCAGTGTGGCATATCCATATTATGATAGAAGAACAGCTGTGCTCTTTATCATAAATATATATCATTTATTTTTTAAATTCTTCATTAATTTGTGCTTTCAAGATATAAACTGAATAAGATGCCATTAATGTCGCTGGGGATGATCAGAAAATTTGGAAAATTGTAACCTTCTGACATGTTATTGCATTATAAATATTTTTTTCTCTCTAAAGTTACATATAAGCAGCTAAAGCAGTTTATTTCTTTACAACTGAACCAAACCTTAAGCTAAGCAAAGTTTAATTCCTGGTGAAAATATATTTTAACCTACATCTTAAATATTCAATGGCTCAAACAGATTTTTAAAAATTTAATTCAGTCATAAACTGTACAGTTCCCATAATTTCCTGTGATAACTGAAAGGCAAATGGGTAAAATGAAAAGGGATTTTAAATATTCTGTCATTCTGGGATTTTATACATGCATTATAGAGCATTGAATGTTAAAGTCATGATGCACGAACTTTTAACAAATCTGAAGAGTTAATTTTACAGAATCAGATTGCAGTGCAATTTCAGAAATGGCCTCTATTCTTTCGAATTGCTGATTTTGAGAATCATTGTGCCATTTAAACATTTTTCAGGGCTGCTTGAGTCAGCGAGGCTCGTGTAATTTCTCCCCCATGCTTTCGGTTGAATCTCATCAAGCCAGAATTCTCAAGTTATCATAATACACACTGATGAGGCCAGCTGAGTCATCAACAGCACCACTGTGAAGGTTTCAGCCTTGCTTTAAATCAGGCCCCTCTCTCTCAACTCACATGTTCGTTACTCACAGGCGAACTGCCATGTCTATCCTTTCCGCAAGATTAATCAACAGCAAGGGGGGGTACACCAACTACAAAACTTACCAGACGTCTGGCAAATTCTTTGTTTTCTGAAAGAAACCCATATCCTGGGTGGACCTATGACAGAAAAAGCAGAAGGCATATATAATATAATCTTTTAAGCTCCTAATTAATCTTAAGTCTATCACCATTTATCTTATTCAGTGCTTGAAACAAGGAAAGAAAATTTGAACACATTGTTTGCCTGACTATGTGTATTGGCTATGTGAACATTCATTGATTTCCCACAGAGTGAATCGCTTTAGGAAGAATTACTACGACAAATATTAAGAGGGAAATGCTAATTCAATGTTCAAGATTAATTAGAATTTTTAATAATAATAAATAAAAGTAAATTATGAAATGAACTCAAGTTACTCCCTGGTGTGAAAAGCTGAATTCTGCAGCCACCTGCAGGATCACTAACAGGCACTGCCAGATGCTACAGAGCCTTTGATTTCCAGTACCAATCAAGCTTCAATTTAACTCACGTCACATGGACTAAACAGGAAGAGGATAGTCAATCTTTTACAAGTTCTGCCATTTCCCGTGGAATACACAAGCATCGGCAATGGGCTTTAAGCACATTCAGACTCACAGCTTGGGCACCGGTCTTTTGAATGGTTTCCATGATGGCATCCAGGTTGAGGTAGCTTTTGTTGGTGGGGGCTGGTCCAACACAGGAAGCCTCATCTGCCATTTTAACATGAACCTGCAGGGACAAAGAGACAATTTTGCGAACAGGATATTTTCAAGTGAACATAATTAACTTACATTTTATATTCACATGCAGCTTTGGAAGAGGTGACTGCCACAAGGTTTGAAGTTTATTCTTTATCGACATTGTGGTTTGGTTTGTTTAACATGAATACACTGCAAAACCAATAACATGATTTCAAAAAACAGCAAGTGACTTTTTAAAATGTACTGTTACACAAGAGACTGATTCTGGGCGATCAGTGCATCAATTGTTAAAATTAATTGCAATTAAATATGAATGAATGAGAGTGGGCATTTAATGCATCTGTAGCCATGAATGTTTGGAAATACTAATGACGATTATATGCAGCCCAGGCAGTTAATAAAATTGTACTGAATAACAAACACTCATGGCCATTTCTAAGCAGGCTCCCCAGGATGTTAGAGATAATTAGCGTGAATTCAATGCAGGGATGCTCCAAATGTCCCTGCACAGCATCAGGTCAGCAACATGCACAAATTAAGGCCAATGTCTAAAGAGTTCAATATCGCTGCACATGAACCGGAAAATCTAGGGAATTATTTATCCAGGCAGACGCTGACTCAAAAGTTTTACCCACATCCATATTCTATTTATAAGATTAAAAGAACAGGGAACTATCTGATGTTTAAGATTCAAATAAAGTTCAGAACATTATTGAATATAATAGTTAGTCCATTACATTCTAGTGCTCCGAGTCAGAATCACTGCTGCATGTACAATTTGGCTATACTCAAATGGGTGGCATAATTAATTTTAGAAGCAATATTCTGAAACAATTTTAAATGGTGACAAATGCAGTGTAATGTTACTTGCAGTAGTTTTGGACAATCATTCTATAGATGGTGAGGAAGGAGGGGAGTGAAGGAGTCACAGATTTTAGCTGTTTGCTATTCTAAGCATATCAAAAATAATGATTATTTTACAATATATTTTTGATAACTTCCTCGATTGGCTAGTACTGTTCTTCAGAATTGTCTCAACTGAAAATGTTTAGCATCATAGCTTAAGCACGTGGCACAGTGGTAGTGTCCCTATCCCTGGACACGGAGGCCCAGATTTAAGTTCCACCTACTTCAGAGGTGTGCAATAAAAGGCTGATTAAAAGAATAGATTTTTTTTTAAAGCAGTGATTTGTGGCCTAGCCAGACTGGTTATAAACAGGTCCAGACAGCAAACTGTGGAGTGGATCATCTCCGTCAACTGCCTGCCCCTCGTCCGCGGTAACTTTTGAGCCCAGGTACCTTTGGAGGTGTAACGGTGTCTATCAATGCACTTGATGCCTTTAGACAGAGGTGGGCACCGCTGGGGATAGAGTGCCATATCTCCCCCACCAACTCCATTTTTATTTTGTCACCCAACTCTACTCCCCCAGCAGCACCTCCTCACACCCATATCCCTCTAAATCCTGATTATTCATGTATTCATCAAGATGCTTTTTAAATGGGGTATTATTTGTTTTAGATCAGTTCCTAAAAGAAAAAGGGTGCCTCAAGTGGAAGGTTTTACCATCCCATAGCATAAACATCCTTCACATTGACTACAAACAAACATTCACAAAAGTAACAGCTAGGTAATATCTTTAAATAGATAAAACTTGCATTTCTATAATGCCTTTCACAGTCTCAGGACAATCCAAGTGCTTCTTAAAACAGTTTTGAAATGTAGTCACTGCTGAATAGTAAAAAAGAAACATAGTAGCTATTCTGTGCAATGCATGGTTCCCCAACAAGGTGATGGCCACATGATATTTTCTTTTGAATGATAAAGTGAAAAGTGTGCACAGTCTTGACTTATCATGAAATGTGGAGTTAGCTACAATCAGAGGAGGGAAATGGCATTTAGGAATGGGAGCTATTCCAATTGGGAGGCGATTTCAGAACAGTTTCATCGCGTGATGAGTTACACATAGCACACTGGCAACTTCCTGGTATTATTTCACTGGCCTGCTGCATCTATTAGACAGGTCTCATTTGGGAATTCTGAAAAACATCATTTAGATTCTTAAGCTCAGTTAAATGTGAGAGATAAATGGGGAATGCTCATGTGAGAAACCTAATGTGAAAGGCTCCCTCTCAAGAAAATAAATATCGTAGAAAAGGATTCTGGCAAATCTGATTTAAAATCATGCTGTGGTTCTCTTGCACTCACCAAGCAGTGAGGTATTGATTCTACTGGATTTTTTAACCCATTGCTCGTAGACGAACAAAACTTAATTTCAAAATCCCCAACCTTGTGTTTACATTCCTCCGTAATTACCTCTTTCTATCTTGTTAACATCCTCTGGCTGTACAAACATCCAAAAATCCTGCATTCTTTCAATTCTAACTCCTTGATATCCATCAGTCGCTTTAATCACTAAACTATTCGTGCCCATGCCTTCTGCCACCCAGGCCCAAGTTCTGAAATTCCCTTTGTAAACCTCCCTGATTCTCCATTTCACTTCCCTCCTTTAAGACACTCCTTAAAACCCACCTTACTGATCAAGTTTGGGCTGTATGCCTGATCATCTCTTTCAGCAGCTTAATATGACAAATATTTATTTATAATGTTTCTGTAAAATGTCTCAGGAACCTTTATCACATTAAAACTGCTGTCAGAGATGTAGGTTGTTGTTACAGAAGAGAATTCTGCAAGGTTAGGTGCAGTTTACTTCATTTTCTAGTGGGGGTAAAAAGCATTGCCTGGTGTAGCGCTGGGGGTTTGCCAACTCGAAGTGAAGGTATCCCTGCAGGTTTCACCACATGACATTTTGCCTCCAACTGCCCATTCCCACCATGGATCACCCAAGTCCTGCCTTCCCAAAACCAATCCGCATCTCAATAAATGGCTCTTTACTGTCATTGAAACATCTTTTCACATGTCCATCTTCAAACTTCTAATAGTGACAAAGAAAAATGTACTGGTTTTTTCACACACATAAATGGACCTCAGTTTATAACACTGGCTTGGATCTTACTGTTAGCACTGAGCAAAGGAATCCACTGTTGACTGCATGCAAAAGAGTGATCTTAGCCTGGTCCTGGGCACCAGCACATGTCCAAGGATGAAGCCAGTATAGAGGCTGGTTGGCACAGCATATTGCTAGCAAAGCCTTGTTCCCTTTACTTGTGCTCCTTGACATCTATGTTCAGCTCAATGACAGCTTGGTGCTTCTTGATTATTTACAGTTACTTTAATTGCTGGCAGCAATATAACCACATTCAGATTTCAATACAATTACTCCACCAACCACCATCATGACCAATAATCCCTTCTCCTCCCATAAAGTACTATATCCAGTATGAGTTGGACTAGGAGCTGGGGTAAGAACAAAGCCCTGGAAGTAGGGTAAAGAAAGGACTACAGTGAGGGAGTGGAACTGTGGATGTAGTAATGTTAGTGCAAAGAAAGTGAAGCCGGAGCAGCAGGAGTGTTTTCAGTCTATTGTTGGTTTCAATGAGCGCACTCAGAAAAGATTCTGCAGCTGCCAGGAACCGCTCCAAAAAAACAGTAATGAGGTCATGTGCCTGCCAGACAGTGAGTCCAGGTTCCCTAATAACAGGTCTCAGAGCAAACTTTAGCGTGGGCCATTCCTCCACAGCCCATTTCATCATGAAGGATATTGCTGAAAAATGCAATGCACTTGCAGCCACCAAAAGCAGTGAATATGGGACTGTAAGTTCTGGGCCATAATACAGTGGTCACCTCTGCTGCTGCCGCCACCACCACCTCCCCCATCCCTTCCCAATCTGGCGTACATGGGCAATAGCTGAGACAAGGACCAGAGTTGGCTACTGTTCAGACCAGGCCTTTTTATGCTTCTGTATTTTTGATTGTAGACTGAAATTGGGGAAAGTGTGCTTTTAAAGGTATGGACTGTCAAAGAGTTGACTGCATTTTTTTAAAGCATGTTAGCTCACTGTTTATAAAGTTGCTTGGCTAAGCATTGGTGATAGAACTGCAGACAGGCTTGAGTCAAGGGGTGTGTACAAAGGAAGATACAGCTGGCAACAGGTAACTGACTGATCTGTGGAATGGTGACCACCCGTAAATGGCGAAAACCTTCTGCCAGCCAACAACCATGTGATCAGCTCCCATGCTGTTGTAAGCAGGGGTTTTTAATCAATAAGTCAGAGACTTTATCAGTTGTGAATAAGTCGCTCTGAAAGCCTTCTGCAAGTAAGTCAATGTACCTGACAAGCAGCAAAGCTTGACAAGCAATAAGGATCATCTCAGCAAACCCTGTGGACTGGGACCATTGAACTGTTTTCCCAGTTTTTCACTCCACCTGTAACACTCATTCTCCTTCTGTTTTTGTGTTTGTCAGCAAGCATGTGTAAAGGGGGCGTTTGTAAGTAGGTTAGAGTTTTAACTAATGGAGTTAAACTAGTTGATGGTTCAGCATTGTTTGCCTATAACCAGAATCTATTAGAGTCATAGAGATGTACAGCACGGAAACAGACCCTTCAGTCCAACTTGTCCGTGCTGACCAGATATGCCAAATCTATCTGGTCCTTTTAAATGTTGCAATTGTACTAGCCTCCACCACTTCCTCTGGCAACTCATTCCATACACATACCACCCTCAGTGTGAAAAAGTTGCCCCTTAGGTCTCTTTTATATCTTTCCCCTCTCACCCTAAACTTATGCCCTCTAGTTCTGGACTCCCCTATCCTATGGAAAAGACTTTGTCTATTTATCCTATCCATGCCCCTCATGATTTTATAAACCTCTATAAGGTCACCCCTCAACCTCCAACGCTCCAGGGAAAACAGCCCCAGCCTATTCAACCTCTCCCTATAGCTCAAATCCTCCAACCCTGGCAACATCCTTGTAAATCCTTTCTGAACTCTTTCAAGTTTCACAACATCTTTCCAATAGGAAGCAGACCATAAATGCACGCAATATTCCAACAGTAACCTAACCAATGTGCTGTACAGCCGCAGCATGACCTCCCAACTTCTGTACTCAATGCTCTGACCAATAATGGAAAGCATACCAAATACCTTCTACCCTATCTACCCATGACTCTACTTCCAAGGAGCTATGAACCTGCACTCCAAGGTCTCTTTGTTCAGTAACACTCCTTAGCACCTTAACATTAAGTGTATAAGTCCTGCTAAGATTTGCTTTCCCAAAATGCAGCACTTCACATTTATCCAAATTAAACTCCATCTGCCACTTCTCAGCCCATTGGCCCATTTGACCAAGATCCTGTTGTAATCTGAGGTAACCCTCTTTGCTGTCCACTACACCTCCAATTTTGGCGTCATCTGCAAACTTACTAACTATACCTCTTAGCTCACATCCAAATCATTTAAATAAATTATGAAAAGTACTGGACCCAGCACCAATTTTTGTACAAATAAAAACTATTTTTAAGTACAAAATTTGGTCCATATTTTCTGTCAACCTTTAACTTTTTTGATGAATCTGAGAATAGCTGAGCTCCATTTCCAGCAGGCTACTCCAGTCTCGCAGAACACCATTGAAGCTCTATGACCCTGCTGAAACTTTCCACCAAGACTCAATAAGTGTCCTGGGCTTCAGAAAGAAAGATGTAGTGGAGCATGGTACAATTAGAACATTTGAAAGGCATCTGGATGGGTATGTGAAAAGGAAGGGATTCGACGGACATGGGACAAATGCCAGCAAATGAGACTAGATGAATTTAGGATAGCTGGACAGCATGAACAAGTTGGACTGAAGCATCTGTTTCCATGCTACACATCTCTACAGCACCTTTCAAAACCTCAAGCAATCCAAAGGTGAATCAAATCTCATGAAGTACATCAAAGCTTGGCTAATATTTAGAGTATGGAAATACCAATTTAGATTAGATTCCCTACAGTGTGGAAACAACAAGTCCACACAGACCCTCCGAAGGGTAATCCACCCAGACCCATCCCCCTCGAACTAATGTACCTAACACTATGGACAATTTAGCATGGCCAATTTATCTGACCTACACATTTCTGGATTGTGAGAGGAAACTGAAGAACCCAGAGGAAACCCACGCAGATATGGGGAGAATGTGTAAACTCCACACAAACAGTCACCCAAGGCAGGAATCGAACCTGGGTCCCTGGTGCTGTGAGGCAGCAGTGCTAACCACTGAGCCACCGTGCCACCCCTAAAACTTACCTATAGCAACATCAGCAGTCATAGAACATAGAAAATCATAGAAAAATACAGCGCAGTACAGGCCCTTTGGCCCTCTATGTTGTGCCGATCCAGCCCACCTAACCTACACTAGCCCACTATCCTCCATGTGCCTATCCAATGCCCGTTTAAATGCCCATAAAGAGGGAGAGTCCACCACTGCTACTGGCAGGGCATTCCATGAACTCACTACTCGCTGAGTAAAGAATCTACCCCTAACATCTGTCCTATACCTACCACCCCTTAATTTAAAGCTATGCCCCCTCGTAATAGCTGACTCCATATGTGGAAAAAAGTTCTCATGGTCAACCCTATCTAAACCCCTAATCATCGTGTACACCTCTACCAAGTCACCCCTAAACCTTCTTTTCTCCAATGAAAACAGCCCCAAGTGCCTCATCCTTTCCTCATACGATCTTCCTACCATATCAGGCAACATCCTGGTAAACCTCCGCTGCACCCGTTCCATTGCCTCCACATCCTTCCGACCAAAACTGTATGGTGACCAAAACTGCACACAATACTCCAGATGCGGCCGCACCAGAGTCTTGTACAATGGCAACATGACCTCAGGACTCCGGAACTCAATTCCTCTACCAATAAAAGCCAGTACGCCATATGCCTTCTTCACAGCACTATTTACCTGGGTGGCAACTTTCAGAGATCTGTGTACATGGACACCAAGATCCCTCTGCTCATCCACACTACCAAGTATCCGACCATTAGCCCAGTACCCCATCTTCTTGTTACTCTTACAGTCAGGTAATCTGTGTTAGTGATGTTCATTGAACGAGAAGCACTGAGCCACAAGTCACATCAGAGAACACCTCTGTTCTTTTTCAAATAGTATACTGAATCTACTAAATCCACTTGAGACAGCAGACTTGGCCTCAAGTAAAGTCTCATTCAAACATTCCCTCAGCCGAAAGGTTGTGCTCAAATCTCCATGTGCGAGCCTTGAACATGCAATCTCCCAACACAGAGGTTGGAATGCTACCCACAGAACCACAGCTGATACCAAAAACGTGAAGTGAAAACCACATAATTATGTAACTTCAAACTACTCTCAATTCAATTTGGCACTAACTTTGAGCAACAGCAAAAAATTCGTTAGCAGCTAAGCCACGTGGAGTCAGCATGGTGGAGCAGCACACTGGTAGTATCAAGATGCAACAAAACAGCAGAGGGAGACTGAACCTCTCACCGTGGTACTGGATTCCCAGTACTAGATGCATTGAAGTGAAAAAGCCTCATCAAAGGTCAAACTGAAATTAATTAACAACTACACCCACCCTGCTTCTGTGTATTCCTAGTAACCAGCTAGGAGATGAAGGTCTGGAAGCAGATCACCCACAGGACAAAAACTTTTAATCACAAGCAAAAGTATTTCTAGGTTGTGTCACTCAGGAATCCTGGGGAAAAGATTTGCATTTATATAGTGCTGTTCACAATCTCAGGACTTATACATAAAACAGGCCTTCCACATCTGCCTTCTATGTGGAATCATCTGACTGTGATAGTTTCAAGTTCAGTTTGGATTCAGCTCAAGTTAGCTTTTGTTTTTTTTCTTATTGCCATTTGTGAGATCCTGCTGTGTGCAAATTGGCAGTCACATTTCCAATATTACAAATGTAGCTACACTTCAGAAACACAACATTGGCTGTAATGAAATGAAATGTAACAATTCAAAATACAGACACCAAGCAACATGTGCTCCACCCTTCATTCTAATTTGGCGTCACTCAATAAACTGCTCAGTACAGTAAACACTTTATGAATTTGCAATGGGGCACACAGACAGAATGCCAACTGCTTCAGCAATATTTCTGATAAAACTCTTTATTGCGAAGAATTTATTTTTGCCTCGCTTCTTTTAAAAAAATTAAGTTGCATATGGGTCATGTGAGATCTTCATTGTTAATATGGCGATTATTTGTTAATTTCTCCATTGATCAATGGTGGAGTGATTGCAATTAAATTTTCAGCACATGCTTTGCATTATACAACAACCTCTCGACTCATTGCTGTCTTTGATGAAGTAATCCTTTAATCTGAAATCTCTGCTGTAATTTTGGTTTGTTCTACTGCATAGAGACACTTTGAATAGGCATTGTCTGTCATGAACTAGATTCCAGCTGCCAAAATCTGGGCTGTTCACATGGAACCAGATTCTCACTAGTGAAAAGTCAGCATTTTGATGTGAGACATGCCCATTGCCATCTCACTAGCTGACAAAATGATGTCATTATTGACTCAGTTTAAAAGAAAGGCAAGTCCAAACTTTGAGTTAAAATTTTTCACTGTGCAAAATAACTCAATAACCAAAAGCTCTTTCCCAGTTTCAAAGAAATCTCCAGTGATTCAGTGTTGGGTATCTTGCTGTTTGTAATAATCCAAGCACAAAAGTAGGAGGTATAATCAACAGGTTCACAAACAACATGAAAATCAGTGATTTGGTAAATAGTGAGGAGGAAAGCCTTAGACTACGGGATGATATAGATGAGCTGGTCAAATGGGAAGAACAGTGGCAAAAGGAATTGAATCCTGAAAATTGTGAGAGGATGCATTTTGGAAGGAAGAACAAAACATGAGAACACACAATGAATAGCAGGACCCCAAGAAGTACAGGGGATCAAAGGGACCCTGGTATGCATTTCCATACATCCTTGAAGACAGGTAGATAAGATGGTTAAGAAGGCATACTTGCTTTCATTAGTTAAAAATCACACAACACCAGGTTATAGTCCAACAGGTTTATTTGGAAGCACACTAGCTTTCGGAGCGACGCTTCACTCCGAAAGCTAGTGTGCTTCCAATTAAACCTGTTGGACTATAACCTGGTGTTGTGTGATATTTAACTTTGTACACCCCAGTCCAACACCGGCATCTCCAAATCATTGCTTTCATTAGTACAGGCTCTGTATATAAAAGCTGGAAGGTTATAATGGAGTTGTCTTTAACGTTAGTTATGATGTCACAGTGGGAGTACAGTGGAGTCTGGTCACTACAGTAAGGATGTATTGCACTAGAGAGGGTGCAGGGGAAATTCACCAGAATAGTGGCCTGGGCTGGAGCACTTCAGCTGTGAGGGGATAGTAGATAGCCTGGGGTTGTTTTCTTTAGACCACAGAAGATTTAGAGAGATCTTGATTAGCATGCACAAAATTGTAAGGGGTACAGATGCAGTCAACGGGATTTTCTTTTCCCGTAGTAAAGGGATCAATAACCAGAGAATACATATTTAAAGTAAAGGACAGGGGGATTTGACTGAAAGACACCATGTTCTCCCACTTGTTTTCAACCTGGCAAATCATACCAATATACTAAATATGAGCAAATGTCGATGATTCAGCCCTTCAAGCCAGCTCCACCATTCAATAAAATCATGTCTTAAGCACTTACATTCTGAATTCCACATTTCCATTTACTATCAATAATCTTTGCTTCTCCTGCACACCAAGAATCTATCTACTTCCACCTTAAGAATATTCAATGGGTGGGGGGGGGGGGGGGGGGGGGTGGCAGGTGGACCTCCCAGATCTGAAGAGATACCAAATAGGTGCCCTACTATCATATGTGGGTGAACGGGTACGTAAGGACTTGAAGTAAATATGGCTTGATGCTGAGGTCTCGCAGGTGAAATGTCCCCTCACCAACTTACTGTTTATGGACAAGATGAGATCTGTGAGAGCCCAATTATCATAAATACGGTGAAAGCGTGAAGGGTAATGTGGCAGGGTGAGGGTAATTTGCTTAAGACTTCGCCGTTCACCCCATTAGTGGGAGCCCCAGGATTTAGACCGATGGAATCCGGCATTAGAGCATGGTAGGGAATCTCCTGTTTGGTAGATTTATTCGAGGGAGAGGTTTTTGGTGTTTTTCAATCAACCAATTAAGTCAGAAATGCAGGATTCTTAACAGAGACTTATTCCGATACTACCAGGTTAAGGATTATATACAGAAGACAACCACACTCTTGGCTCAACCTTACAAGTTGGACATAGAAAGAAGCGTGCTCCAATGTGGGGGCACTCTCTCAGTTAATACCATATATCATTTGCAGAGAGGGAAAACCTTGGGGGACTATGGAGAGACTCCACGGGATCTGGAATCAGGAGTTAGGGGAAGAAATCTCATCTGAAACATGGGAGGATATATGGGGGAATGTAAAGAAAATTTCTATATGCAATAAAGCACAAGCTATGCAAATGAAGATCCTTCACAGGGCCCAAATGGCGCCAGAGAGGTTAGCAAGATTTAAGAAAGGATCTTCTCCTAAATGTCCCACATGTAAAATCAGCACTGACACCATTATACATTGCTTTTGGTCCTGCTACAAGATTCGCGCATACTAGGGTGCCATAGTGAATGACTTGGAGAAGGTCCTGGGAATTGAAGTTTAGGAGGATCCGGTATCCCTTCATTTGGGACTACCGAATCTGCCCTCTCTGTGTGAGCACAGGTAGAGGTTATTTAACATTCTTACACACTGTGCGAGGAAGAACATTCCAGTGTACTGGATAAAAGATAAACCTCCAGGTCTTGCAGGGTGGCGCAGACTTGTGATGGAGCATGTCCCCCGAGATTATCTGACAAATGTGGTGCGCCGTGGAACAGAGCAATTTTATAAGAGATAGTGGCCCTTTCTAAATCACATAGACTTCAATCTATCGGTGGTACTGATTCGGGCCTTTATATAGCCACAAAGCCCGTATACGGTGGTCCGGGGACCCCAGGAGGAGGAGGCCTAGTAAATACAGGTATAATAATAACTGTTGCTCCTGTGCTGCAGTGGAGGTGCGGCGAGTGAAGTAATGTAATGTAGCGTATGTAATGTAATTTAATTTTATTGGAGTGTAATTTAATTTAATACTATTTCATTTAAGTTGAGTTATTTCAATTTTCATTAAGTTAAATAAATATGAGACGATTGCACCTTGAAGAGTAGTAGGCAGTTTATTGTTAACGTTACTGTAATATAATAATGTGATTTTATTTCTATTTTTCTGTATTTTTGTGCTTTTATAACTTTTTTTTGTAAAAGAGTAAAAAATTATCAGTAAGTATATATAAGAAATATTCAATGGCCGACATCCTTCTGTGGCAGAGTTCCAAAGTTGCACAAGACCCTGAGAGAAAAAAATTCCCCTCCTCTTTGTTCTAAAATGGCAAGCACCTTATCAAAAATATTCAGGACCTAATAAACTTCAAACCAATCCCCTTGTGCTGCAGTGGAAGCTAGCAAGCCAACCCGTCTAATATTTCCTGAGAAAACAGTCTACTGATCAGAGCTATCAATCTAGTACACTTCCTCTGTACTGCTCCAACTTTGTTACATCTTTAAATAAGAAGGCCAAAGCTGTATTTGAGAGGTGGATTTGTGTAACAAAAGTATAATATCCTTACTTTTATGCTCAATTCCTCATGTAATGAATAATCAGTGATTCAAGTAAGGAGCAGGACAAAGTGGGTAAAGTTGAATGAATAACATTTTGCACTTACCAGGTAATAAGACTAACTCAAATTCTGATCATCAACATGGTGCCACATGACAAGTGGACACTTGTACAAGGTAATGGTTATAGACTAGTTAATGTTGAAGTGAAATTAACACCAACAAACTCGATAATGTCACATAGCCTTTGAATGGAGAATAGGTTTGTCTTGCACAAGGTACCAATAGAGACAGATTTACCACTCTTGGCTTCTGGCAGTTATAATTTTTCCTAGTTAATCTTAATTGTACTGATTGCTTTTATGCAATAAACATACCTTGTTATGTAAGATAAGTGCCTCGATTGTTATAATTCTATAGTGGTCTTTCTTCTACCACTGATAATAAAGGTCCTTAGGACTCTCTAGACAAAGGAATAGTGGCACCCAACTACCTTAACTACAAGCTATTAGAGTTGGTAACCATAAGATACAACATGGTCAATACTTAATTTGCATCTGCTATTCCAACCTATATGAAGTACAAAATATCCTCATTGTCTGGCCTTCCCAGATCTGGTCATCCACAACTTTCTCCTGCTGTGGCTCAACCAATAAGCAAACACAATAGTCATGTCATGTTGTGAGGGAGAACACATACCTTTCCTAACTGCCTGACTACAAGACTTACTGAAAGTTTTCACATAATAGACACCCGATAAACATTGGGGTCTCTTAAAAACAGAACTTTCCTAGTATCCACTGTGTAGTAAAAGATTTCATTCAACATCTATTACAGTGGTAATTAACTTTTAAAAATTCTAGCAAATGAAAACAATGGAAAGCATTACAAAAAAAAAGAGAGGTTACGATGACCATTGAACTGGCATCAAACACAACCTACTATCAATGTATTGTTTCAGAAAGTAAGATGATTTTGTTCTTATCAGGAATGGAAAACTAACTCTCAGATGAACGTGGGCAAGAGGACAATGATTACCCAGCATCATAACTGGCTTTCTCATGGTTACTGCCCCGGAAATATAACAATAACGGCTCTGCAAGAGGGTTGAGTCATTTGCCATCCACAGTTAGTGCACTAAGCCCGAGAATGATCTGGTCGAGTACCAAAACAATCTGAAAGGGCAGAAGGTGGCAAGGGAAGCTCACAGGGGCTGGGACAATTCCATACAATGGGGTCATGAGAATTAGGGAAGCCAAGTCTACACTGAGGAACCACGCCAGGGCATGGGGTGGTTCTTTTTGAGCAGTTCACATCAAGCAGACCTTGTAGGCAGCAGTTCTCAACGTTGGTCTTCAGAAAGCATTCTTCATCGAGCAGTCTTCAGCAGGCAGATGGAAGACAGACCAGAAGGAGAGGAGCACAGCAGTTCAGGCAGCATCCAAAGTGCAGCGAAATCGACGTTTTGGGCAAAAGCCCTTCATCAGGAATAAAGGCAGTGAGCCTGAAGCGTGGAGAGATAAGCTAGAGGAGGGTGGGGGTAGAGAGAAAGTAGCATAGAATACAATGGGTGAGTGGGGGAGGGGATGAAGGTGATAGGTCAGGGAGGAGAAGGTGGTGTGGATAGGTGGAAAAGGAGCTAGGCAGGTACTGAGTTTGTTTCACGACATGGTCGAAGAGCTTCAGGGCAGAGGAAATGACCTGGGGGTTGCAATGGGAGAGGGACTCCCTGAAATTCTTGTAGATTGAAGAAGTTTTCCTCCTCTCTCTACAAGAATCTCAGGGAGGGTCCCTCTCCCACTGCAACTCCCAGGACATTTCCTCTGCCCTGAAGCTCTTCGACAATGTCGTGAAACAAACTCGGTACCTGCCTAGCTCCTTTTCCATCTATCCACTCCACCCTCTCCTCCCTGACTTATCACCTTCATCCCCTCCCCCACTCATCCATTGTACTCTATGCTACTTTCTCCCTACTCCCACCCTCCTCTAGCTTATCTCTCCACACTTCAGGCTCACTGCCTTTATTCCTGATGAAGGGCTTTTGCCCAAGACGTCGATTTCGCTGCACTTTGGATGCTGCCTGAACTGCTGTGCTCTTCCAGCACCACTAATCCAGAATCTGGTTTCCAGCATCTGCAGTCATTGTTTTTACTCAGTGGGAGAGGAGGATGACCGAGGGAAGAGTTCCCTAACACCTCAGCTAAAGAGCAGGATGCTGCCCCATCACATTAACAAGGCCAACACATTCCATACTAACAGCCTAGTTGCCCTTTGTTATCAGTGTAACATCGTCAATTGTCATAGTTGTATATTTTCTTTCTCTGATTAACAAATTCGTCATATCTCAGCTGTGCTTCTGAACAAACTCAGTAAACTATCACAAAATTGCCATCAAATTGACACCTGCCTATATTAGGTAACCTTAATCATGAACCCCTAAAATTGACAACACCTAACCCTAGGTGACTGTCTACGTGGAGTTTGCGCATTCTCCCCGTGTCTGCCTGGACTTCCTCTGGGTTTCCTCCCACAGTCTAAAGATGTGCAGATCAGGTGAATAGGCCATACTAAATTGCTCATAGTGTTAGGTGCATTAGTCAGAGGGAAATGGGACTGGGTGGGTTGCTCTTCAGAGGGCTGGTGTGGACTTGTTGGGCCGAAGGGCCTGTTTCCACACTGTAGGTAACCTAATCTAATCTAATCTAACACCTTAAAAAGCAAAGATCCAGGAAAGAGCAATTCTAAAGGCACAAAACACTACAGCAAAAGGTCCTTGTTGTAATGTCACATCAAGAAGATAACCAGAGAGGCAGTGACTGTGTTAAAAGACGTTAACAGTTGTAACGGTGGATAAACATCAGATCATCATTGTAGAACTTTAGTTATTTCTTTCACACATTTAGGATGGAAGACAGGAAAAGATATAAAATAGTTCCTTTATGAAAGAATTCACAAGTTATGAGCAATCATAATCCAAAATAGAGTGAATAACTTGCTTATAAATGCCTGACATTGATAAGCTTAAAAAGCTCAAAACAAATGAATCTCCTGGGATAGAATTTATTTATTCCAGAGTAACAAGGGACAAGGGATATAATGAGTATCACAATGACAGTCGTTACCAAAGAGCTGAATACTGGAGAAACTCCAATTGATTAGTAACTCTGTGCCTATCCTCCAAAAAGCATGGTAAACAGGCAATTACAGCATAAGCTGGAAGAACAGTATTTCATTTTCCACTTGGGGACCCTGCAGCCTTCAGGACTCAATACTGAGTTCAATCATTTTAGCGCCTGAACACCTTCAGGTTCAAGACAGGGTCTGCTTTTAGCACAGTTAAGCCATTTCACCCACTTATGGTCACCATTATCAGCTTTTAATTACCCCTGGCATTTTATCATCCATTCCTTTGTCTACCTAGCTGTCGTTCTGTCTCTCTGGGCTCCATTCCCACAACCTGTCATTAGCATATGTACAACCTTTTCCTCGTTTCTCCAGCAATTTTGGTTTTTATTTCAGATTTCCAGCATCCACAGCTCTTTGTTTTATTGTAGCCACGGTTCTAATTGTGTTAGATTAATAAAAAATTGGTTGAATAAAAATTGGAATTTGTCATGAGTGAAATTGGATTATTGGCGTAATACCATCAAACAATAACCTGCATGGATTCAGAAGGGAAAATCCAACATGATCAACCTTCTTCAGTTTGATGCCAAAATCATTTGACAAAATTCTACACAAAACAATTAATTACACTTTAAGTGGTGGAAATTCAATCTAAAATTTGGGATATGATTTTGGCCAACAGATTAAAAAATATACCAAACTCACGTTTAAGAAATTATATGGAATTCATGTATGAAATGAAAATAGTTAATGTTCTAAAATTCACCAAGAGAAGGAATCTGATGACAATTTAGGCAATAACAAATTACACATCAACGGATTTATAAAGGAAATTAAATTTCCAACTAAATATTAAAAAAAGACACAACAGCAAATGCAAAATATAATTCTTCCAACCTTTTTTATTCAGAAAGAGACTAAGCTGTTTTGTATTATAGTTGGTGTAGATATTTCGAATTACCTTGATCAGAGATATTCTTACATACCTCTCGAGCAGATGGGACTTCAACCAGGGCCTCTTGTTAGATCTTTTACAAAAAAATATCTTGCACACTACTGGAGCAGGCAGACCTTGAAGGTAGGACTTTTGGCCGAAAGGTAGGGACAAGACTACTGTGCCACAAAGGTTATGTTGGGATAGTGTTCCTTAAAGAGGTGAGTCATGTGAGCACTGTTGCAGACTTGTCCATGTTTGTTTTTGAGTTTTTACAGGGGCACAGTTTCAGAATAGAAACCTCCCTGAGGATGTAGCAAACAATAAGTTCATATGTTCTTCGTTTGACTGGAGCCTAGTAACTACCCAGCATTGAATAATTGGAGAAAGTGAGAAGTTTAAAAAAGGAATTTATTTTTCCCCTTTTATAAGAGAGCCCTCTTGGCACACTCATACGATATAAAACCCAGGCAGTCGCAGCAACATGCAAATTCAGTTACATTGTCCACGCTGCCATGCCGTTAAGTGAAGGGTAATGTGGCAGTGGGCTGAAGATTCTCTAGTTCTCCCAATGAGAAAGTGACAGTGGTACAGTTGCACTGAGGCTATCCAGGGGTGGAAAGAATGAAAGTGCTTGTCTTTGGTGGCCACGTTTGGATGCTCAGATCAAAGAAAAAGCCAGCTTCTATCAGGTTGGTGCTCACTGGCATTTGTTATGTTTGAAAGGAAGTTACTAACCACATTCGGCCTGTTGTTACCTGAAGAAACACACAATTCTCAAGAAGAATCAATTAGCCCAGATGTTCAGAAGGAAGACAGATTCCAAGAGACTCCCTTATCATCAGGACGAAATACTGGTCCAGAGCCACATCACCACTACCAGAACATCAATGGATACGTGCCATGGTCCCGGCCAGCAGGTCACATATTCTATATGGTCCATGCCCAGGATGAAATCATGTGACGAAGGTATGCTTACCAGCTGCTCGCAGCACACCTATCATCACCACAGGGCCTCAAAGAGCCCCCAGCTCACTCCTGAAGGCAGATCTGCAAATTACCCACTGTAGCCAGCGAGGATGCCTCCCCTGTGGGAATGTCCATACATTCGCTAGGGACAAGCCTGATTTCTCAGAAGAAAGAAGACAACTGGTGTGAGACAGGCACCTGCTGAATAGATTCTCTTACTAAATGTTGGCTCCTGTTTGTTGTATGTAATGTACATTGTATGTCGCACATATCATGCACAGGTAAATAGTTCTGTTACTTGGACATGTATATTGTGTTTGGAACTATATAAATACTGGGGTTGTTTGTTTAAGGAAAGGTTTGAAAGCAAAGGAGGAGGGGTCTTATGTATTATAGTTGGTGTATGTTGTGTTGGGACACTGTCCCTTTAAGCGGTGGCCACTGGTGAATCACAACGGTGAGTCATCAGCCACTTTGCGAGCTTATTCAACCTTGTTTTTGATCTTTAACCGTACACAGTTTCACAATAAAATATATCTGTTGGGATGTAGCAAGCAACAAGCTCATACATTCTTCATTCTGACTGGCACCAAGTAACAATGCCCTTAAGGAGAAAACTTGTCATTGTGGGTCTACCTACAGCTCATGGCCTCCAGCCAGGAATGCCCACGTTCCATAAGTGAACTGAAAAAAAGGACATCAATTTCTTGTGTCACGTAAACTTTCCAACTTATACACAAATGCACAAAACAATCGGGTACTACTGCCATACTACACATGCATAGCATGAGGCACCCAAAGACTGGTAATGACCATGGAACCTAGAGGAGACTAAGTAAACTGGATGGGAGTATGGCCAGTTGAGCAAGGAACTGAAATGTTGCTGTCATCCATGGCATACAATTCACAAAAGTCACTGCTAATATGAGAGAGAGAGAGAGAGTGTGTGTGTGAGAGAGAGAGAGAGACAGACAGACAGACAGATAGACAGAGGGGTAACGGAGGGGAGGGGAAAGGAATGGAAAAAAATTCTTACTTTCTAAGTACTAATGCACTTCAGTCAATAACAGTGAAGAACAAAGCTGCTCATGATTATAATCTACAGAAAGAATATTCTCTAGAACCAACATATCTCTAGTTTGAAATCAACATGTTTTATGACTGACAAACAATTCAACTATCAGTTTCCTAAATCAATACAAATGAAAATCTAGCAGCCACCATAAAGTATTTGTCCATTAACATACTATAATATGAGTCTACAGATCTCAGTCTGTAGGATCAAGAAAATAAATTGTATGGGACACCCTCCAGCTCAATAAAACCTAGTTGATATAATCTGTACATGATGCACCCTCCAAAAACTATTACTACATTGATGTGGTGACCTGGATCCCACTACTTAGGTCAGAAAGCAATGTTGCTGTGTGGTCCACACCATGCTAACACTACTATCTCACCAAATTCCCACGCAGCCCACATTTGCTGGAGCCACAAATCCTGCTCGTGTATAATCATATCCCGCACAGAGAAATCAAAATGCTCAACAACCAGATGGGTTCCGGTGATCCCAGCCTGTCCCCATCACAAACATTTTAATCCACTGTATTTGTGACCATGAAGAGGGACAGGGAGTACACAGATATGAGTCTATCCCAGAAGAAGAATACATGAGGTTCACCACGCAAACTGGAAATGTAGTATCCTGGGCAATAGGATTTAGGTTCATATTAACTAAATCATCAAGCAATAACTCCTCTCTACCGATCTAGAAAGGTGCTCAACGGACAAGAAGTAAACTTTGAGGGTGACTTACACCAGAGTTTGTTCACTGAATTTCAACAATGATGCGAGAACAAATCTATGGCAGGAATGGGAGCAAATCAGCTGCCAGCCCTAGTGACCAGAGAATAGTGCCAGGAATTATATAACACATTGTCACTAGGTGTTCCACTTGTACTAAAGAGATTTGTTGCCAAATTGCTTTTAAAAATTTCTACCTTAGTGACCAGCTCTTCTACATGGTATCGCTGAATACTGTTAGACCATTTAAACTCGTCATTAGTTCAGGTGAAGTGCAATTTGCATTGTTCTCGCATCATTGTTGAAATTCAGTGAACAAACTCTGGTGTCAGTCACCCTCAAACTGGACTAACAGGGCAGTTATAAAGATAATATTGATAAATTGTTGGACCTATGAGCTTAAAGAATTTAAAAGATTGACAAAAACCCAGTTTTGGAGATTGACATGAGGATTATTTTGTGCACTTGGGACTCAGCATCAAACCAAGCAACAGAGAATAAAAAAATAAAAGCCACATAAGATTGTACCTTGGGCAATACCAGACTGATATGGTGTTGTTACTTTTGCAGTGAGAATTTTCTGCAAGTGGACCTCTGCGTTCACAACAGAAGTACAAAAGTTATGGCAACTACATTACAACATATTGCATTAACCCAGAAATGTCACCTAACATATCACTTCCAGTGCCTCAGAAACTCTTTCCCAGACAGCATGTTCTGGGTATGTTCTTTATAGCCCAGAATTACAATCTTTTTCTGAATCAGAGTTGCTGAAGCAGGTATACGGTTGTAGAAAATAGAAGAATTGCCCTTTGTGCTTCAGTATAATTTCTACAATTTCTTTAAAAGAAACAAAATCAAGAACTTGTCTTTCACAGCCTCAGCAAGTGCCGAACACTTTCTAATCATCAGAATTTATAAACAGAAGCTGTTTTGGAGGAAATGCCGAAACCAAGTTGCACATAGCAAGGCAAAGAATTTGCACAGGATCTTTAATCTTGAAATATTGTATAAACTGCGAGCATGACTGGACAGAAAGGATAAAAGAACAACAGAAAAGGCACACAAGTATGGCACCTTCATCATAATAAAATAGTTCACAGGGCTGTTACCAATGATAATTTAACACAAAAATCTTTTAACATCATAGAACCCCTACAGTGTGAAAACAGATCATTCAGCCCATCGAGTCCACACCGACCCTCTGAAGAGCATCCTACTCAAACCATCCCCCGTTCCCCATTCCTGCAATCCTACATTTCCCATGGCTAATCCACCTAGCCTGCACATCCCTGGACACTATGGGCATTTAGTATGGCTAATCCACCTAATCTGCACACCTTTGGACTGTGAGATGAAACCGGAGCACTCAGAAGAAACCCACACAGACTTGGGGAGAATGGGCAAACTCCACACAGATGGTCACCCAAGGATGAAGTCGAACCCGGGTCCCTGGCCCTGTGAGGCAGCAGTGCTAACCACTGAACCACCATGCTGGCCCAACTGAGCCACCATGCTGCTGTTAAAGTGATGGGTTTTAGGAGTACCTATAGACACACTGAAATAGGGAATGAGGAAGAAGTTAAGGGAAGTATTTCCAGAATTAAAGCCAAGGCAGCTAAAGACATAGTCACCAATATGCAAAGATTAAACTTTGGAATACCGAGAAGGCCAACAATTTCAAATGGTTGTACAACTGGAGGAGATAACCAATGTGGAGAAGGGGTGAAGCTTAGGAGGGATTTGAAAACAAGAGTAGGAATTGTTAAATCTGTTTCTGCCAGATCAGGTGGTAATAGTAGGTCAGCAAGCACAGAGGTGATGGGTGAACAGGGCTAGGGGTGAGTTAGGGTACAGGCAGCAAGCAGAGTTTTATATTGGCTTCAGCTTCCAAAGGGTTGAACGTGGTGGGAGGCCAGCTTGGAGAGTATTGGAAAGTCATGAATTCATTAGCAGGAATGAAGGGTTGCAGTAATGAAGAGAGAGGGGTAAAAAGTTCGTGTTTTTCTTACTGAAACCAAAACCATAAGATTTGTTGCTTTAATTTGAAATTCTGATGCATCTAATTATTCAAAACATTTACAAATTATAAAGGTTTGTATGTGACGCGATCACAAAAGACAAGCATCCATTAAGTTTGCAAAAAGTAAAAGAATACATACACCTGGAAGGTTAAAAATACATGTCACATAAGCAGTTTCAGAGATGTCTAAATTAATTCATTCCCTGTCCAATTATCAGAGCCATGTAATAACATGTCATAATCGTAATAATTCTCATCATCCCAATAACTCACTCACTTAACACCACAGGTTTTTATATTAGTACTGAAATCCCAGATGAGCAACACTAATGCTGAATAATTCTTACCAACCTCCTATTATACCACAGACTGTGCAATAGAATACAGAGACTTTGATGAGTCACAGCAATGCTGACAAGCTCCTGCCAAAATCTCAGGTCAACAATTGCACACAAAAGACAGCCCTGACAACCAAGCAAATTGTCATACCGAGATCAAAAATAACTATAATGAAGAAAGATTTTTAAATCAGCAAAATTATTTAATGTAATATTCTATAATTAAATCTACATGAATGGCAACTACAAAAATGGCCCATCCAAATTACTGATTCTACATCACCCAACCCAAGTGTAATGTTTGAAAAGCTTTGTGTTAAATAAACACTGTAAATCATTTTGAGACCTTGAGCCACATATCAATGATGGTACAGAGCTGTTTCCCAGTAGTAAACCTGCATAAGTATAAAACAACTGCCATTTATAACAGACACTCTCAACTGGAAGTATGCTGCATTTGCAATGTGCATCAACATCATGTGGTGCCATACCACCATGTTTGGGTGATAAAAGCTATGATTGTTGCTAAGAAATTGTCAAACACAGGAGGAGGTGGTCATTCGGCCCATCATTCCTGAACCAGCTCTTTGTAACAGCTATTCAATCACTGCCACTCGCTGCACTTTCCCATTAGCTCTGCAAATCTTTTACCTTCTTGTACTTATTATTACTGTTGAAACTGCTCTTTCAGGTGACCATCAAAGCTTGCTGCATAAAATAATCGTCTCAACTCCTTTCTTAATCTAGACAATTAATTTACAAACCAATGCCATAGAGCAAAAATCAAATCGGGCTTCAAAAATAGATAAATGAAATCCAAATAAGTCATATAACAATCACAGAATATGGCGGGTGCAAATCCATCACTTGGAGATAATCTCAACTATTTCATCAGAATAAAATGGTACAGCATCCAAAAGCACAGTTGAATCAAGATGGATGGTTCCATCTGTGTGAAGGAACAGCATCTTAACACTTGCTTCCTCTTCAGCCTGTCCCTCGTTCCTCTTGTATTGTGTGTCAGTCAAGAACAGACAGACACAATAAAGAATGCCCGCTATTTATATTAATTTTGACATCTTAATCTTAAGCAAATTCTTAATATAATTTAACATCATGGAATAGATGTTTCATTTTTCAAATATACAGATTAATAGAAAAGATCGGCCATTCTGCCCCTTGGGTATGTTCAGACATTGAATAAGATGCTGGCTGTTTTTTCAAAATCATTCACAGGATGAGGGCAGCACTGGCTAATTGCCCAGAGGGCAGTGAGGGGTCAATAACATTGCTGTATATTTGGAGTCACAGGTAGGCCAGACCAGGCAAGGATGGCAGTTTCTTTCCCTACAGGAAAATAGTGAACTAGATAGATTTTTCCGATAATCAATAGGTTTACTGAATTTTTAAAATACTGAATTCAAATGCCACCACATGCTGCAGCTGGATTCAAACCTGTGTCCTTAGAACATAACCTGGCGATTATCCAGCAATTATACCCTCGACCATCACCTCCTCTATTTGATTGTAATTTGAAATTCCTATTTACCCCTCATAACCTTTCACCCAACACTCAACAAGAATCTATCCAAACTCTACATCAAAATATTCAACAGCTCTGCTTCTGCAATCTTTTCAACAAGCATTCAAAAGACTCAAGAAAATAGAAAATGCCTCATCTCTGCTTTCAATGGGTAACCCCTGAGTTTTAAATGATGACCCCGAGATCTTGATTTTACTCGATTTTCTTTTTAATGCCATCCTTATATATTCAGGAAATAAGAAATTATCTCATTGAAATCTGAGGGGTTCAACAGAATGACATTCAGAAACTGTTTTCCAGAGAAGACAGATCTCGTTTAGGACTGAGATGTTGTTAAATTTCTTCACTCAGTGGATTATGATTCTTTGGAAATAACCAGCCCAGAGGATTGTGTGTATAAAGCTGATGTGAACAGACTTTTGGTCCTTTGAAAAATGAAGACATGTGGGGAATGGGCAGAAAGTAGAGTTGAGACAGAAGATCAGCACTGATCACAGTAAATGGCAGAGAAGGATCAAGGAGCCATTTGGTCTACTCCTGTTTCTATTCCTTACGCTGAAAACACAAAGTACTTCAGATAAACAAATTATTCTGTTGTCACAATCTGATCAACCCATACTGCATTTCCATTCACGTTTTTTCTGATTGCAATTCAGTTAACTATTTTATCACTGAATGCAACAGGCTCCCAAACCACTCGTCTCTTCTTCAGCTATCCTACTAACTCTCAACAAAAAAATAGTTGTCATCTTCCTGTATTCCAGACTGAACTCACAGCTCTTAATGATAAAGGGTACAACATCCAACTTTGATGACAGCGCAGAACAGATAATATTGGATCAGTCACTGCTACACCCCTTGAGCATTGAAGACAACAGAAAGGTAAGTCAAGGGCATTTAACAAGGACTCTTCTCGAACAGTGCTTAATTTATACCTTTGGAGAGTGACACTCCACGCTGTTCAGAGCCTTGCCACTGTCCTAACCCAACATTCACATCAACATGAAGCATACATCGTTAGGTAGTAAACAAGCCCTTACTCCTTGGCTTTGGGTTCTGAAATCCTTTACTGATCATTTAAACTCAGCCAAAGAAAGGGATCAAAAACTCTGAACATTTTGAACTGTGAGCCTATTATGTTCCCCAATGAGATCTAAACTTTAAGTAGGACAATGGATTACATGACATTGGACATTAAAACAATCGCAGCATTAACCAATTGTCTAACACATTGGCCTATTTCTGGCCAATCAGACAGCGATTATGCTTCACATGCTTTTCACCAACCTTACTTCCATCTCACCCAATTGACATAGACTCAGAGAAGTATAGCACAAAAACAGACCACTCGGTCCAACTCATCTATGCCAACCAGATATCCTAACCTAACCTAGTACCATTTGCCAGCACTTGGCCCATATCCCTCTAAGCCACTCCATTCATAGACATGTCTTTCTATTCCTTTCTCCCAGATGTTTACCCAGCTTCCCTTCAATTGTAACTATGCCAAAAGCTTCCCAAACATTTTCCAACTGTGACCTCATGTTAAGGCTTGAATAATCTCTTGACCACTCAGTGGGAATTGAGAGTAGTGCATGGAGGCTGTGAAGCTGGGGCCTTGTTAGAGCAGGAGCACAGTCATTATAACTCAGTCAGAGATCCAGGGTGCCCACTGCTGCTTCAAAACTCAGGACCACAACATTTCAGCCTGCAAAACCCCACTGGGGTTCCCTGATCTATGCTGTTCACCTCAACTACTCCTCATGGTGGCAAACTGTGCATTCTCAGGGTGAAGACATTCTCCCAAGTTCCTTTTTGGATTGATATTTGTGCCCTTATTTTTCGACTCCTCAATACCGGAAATATATTCTCCATGTCTACCCCATCAACGTCTCTAGAATGATAAAGTTGTCAATCAGACCACCTCTCAACTTTCTCTTTTCTACAGAAAACAGTGCCAATCGTTCTTTAATTTTTTTTTCCCCTCTGGATATGGATATCTCTGTCAAGGCCAGCATTTGTTTCTGCAGTGAATGAAACCAGGTGAAGCTTCTTGACTGTGAGATCCTTGACTGGGGCTGTTAACCTGGGCCAATCAGGGAGTCCTGGCTGACAGATATAAACAGGGGATCAGCACTGCCCTTTGATGTGAAGGGCACTGCTTGTCACAGGCCACTCGGGTGTTTTCCTACTTTCTCCTGGTGATGGATATTGAATAAAGATTTGTGCACTTTGCGTCTCTCACTGTGTCTCACAACTACACACACACACCATGGGTGCTGGGGAAAATAAGCACTACCGCAGTTAGGCGGTAGTGTGGGGTTAATAAAGGAGAAAAATAAAAAAAATTTTTAAAAATATAAACAGGGGATCAGCACTGCCCTTTGATGTGAAGGGCACTGCTTGTCACTGGCCACTCGGGTGTTTTCCTATCCTCCTGGTGGTGGAAATTGAATAAAGATTCGTGCACTTTGTGTCTCTCACTGCACGCACACACACCATGGATAGTGGGAAAAAGATAAGCACTACCACAGTTAGGCGGTAGCGTGGGGGTGAATAACAAAAGAGAAAAAAAAGAAAAAGAAAGAGAAAAAATAAAATAAACAGGAGTCCAGCATTGCTCTTTGATGTGAAGGGCACTGCTTGTCACTGGCCACTGGGGTGTTTTCCTATCCTCCTGGTGGTGGAAATTGAATAAAGATTCATGCACTTTGTGTCTCTCACTGTGTATCACACCTGCACACACACACCATGGGTACTGGGGAAAAATAAGCACTACCGCAGTTAGGCGGTAGTGTGGTGGTTAATAAAAAAAGAAAAAGAAAAAAGAAGGAAAAAAATAAACAGGGGATTCAGAATCTCTTCACTTCAGGAACTGACTCTGAGCTGGCCAGCCATAGCCAGTATACTGTGCATCGGTAAATAAAGGGTGACTTAGTGACAGCATACAAGCTTCTGTGCAGTTATTTCAGTTTCCAAGCATTAACTGCCCATAGCTATTGATGGCCTTGCTGAGCCAATTCAGAAGGCAATGAAGAGTCGATCATTTTACTGAGGCCTGGAGTCACGTGTAGACCAGGCTGGTTAAGGACTGCAGATTTCCTTCCATAAGAACATGAGTGAACCAGATTGAATTTTACAGACATAATGATAGCTGTCACCATCACCCTAATTAAGCTTATTCAGCTTTCAAATTCAGATTAATTAAATGTAATAAATTCCACCAGCTGCCATATCCCTGGAGCATTAGACTGAGTAACTGGAACACTAGTCAAGTGACTTTCGCATTATGCCATCCACCACAACAAAATCTATTTAGCCTTTCATAATAAGTCCAACCACCGTGTTCAGATGGCAATCTTTGTAAATCTTTTTTGCACATTCTGCAGCAACTCAATGTGCTTTTTTTTAAAATGTGAACATTGCACAGTTGAAGGATGATCTATAAGAGGTCAAAAGCTAAACCAACTGTCACATATCATTTTAAAAGTACACAGATCTAAGGACAAGGACCAGAATGTGTTAAAGGAAGCAATGAAGGTAAAAGAACAAGAGAACTCATGCCGCCACAAAGTAAACAGATTCTAAGTCTTCATATGTCTGCATTTTTCTGGACTTTACCTGTTTTTCATTTTAATCATTTTCAAGCATCATCACAAATACTCTTGTCATACACTTGAAGGGGGCTGCGCAATCAAATTATTAAAATCCACAATAACCTGATCAAACTTGAAGCTTCCATTGTTCACCTCAATGGCAGAGTCCATTTGCTTTGACCTGCAAAGCTTTTCCTCTCCGTACTACCTAAAATTCTTGCTCATACCTTGCTCATCCCCAATCTTTGATTTTCAACAACTCTGCTGCATGTATTTGTCCCACAGTAGGTTCACCTCCCTGCATCACTTCTGTGAAAATGGAGTACAGGAGCCGAGTTGTGTCTCATGAGTATGGTAATTTGACAGATGGCACGAACATGATAGGAGACAAATTGGGGGGGTGGGGGTGGAGAGCTCACATTGTTGATCTCATCTTCAGCAACCTCCACTGGCACACCAGTGTAATCTTTTATTAATCAAAGCATGTCTTGTTACACTTTCTGCAATCATCTTTCACTCTTCTGTGTATTTTTCCTGCTTTTGTGCCATGATTGATGCAACATCCTTTAGCAATGGTATCCTTAAACTCTGGAATTCTCTTTCTAAATCCTTAAGGCCTGTCTGAATCTCTTTCCACCTCCAAAAGTATCTCCACTATCTTCAAAACCATCCCTAATTTTCCTCCCAGGTACCCGACCATTGTCCGCCCTGCATGTGCAATTAAGACAAACAAGGTCAGCAGCAAACAAAAATGGAAATTGCTGGAAAAGCTCAGCAGGTCTGGCAGCAGCTGTTAAGAGAAATCAGAGTTAGAGTTAATGTTTTGGGTCCAATAACCCTTCCTCAACTTAGCAGTTCTGGCAGCATCTGTGGAAACAGATGCAAAATTTTGAATCTGGTTTGACTTCTTCAGAAATGGATAACGGGCACCATTTCCAAGCACCATTCAGTGCAGGAGAGTCATCCAGACTCCACAGATGTTGCCAGACCTGCTTTGGGTTTCTCCAGAATTCTGTGAGTTTGTTTCAGATTTCTAGCAACCATAGTATTTTGCTTTTAGCCAGGTTATATCTGGTTTAGTGGGTCAACATCTCAATAGTTGCAATCAAAGATTACATCTAAATCACAATCTTGCAAACAAACAAATATACATCAACCTGATTAAAACAGTTGCTGGAAAGGCAAAAGAAAGACTCCTTCTCAAAGGAAAGTCAAAATAACATAATAGAATGGGCACGTACAATAGGATTGTGTAAATACGATAAGGTTTAAAACTATTGCCCAAGATCTAAATATGGAACACTGTCAAAATAGAACCCGTAAACAAGTCTTAATAGTTTTAGCCATCAATAATATTTTTAAAATTATTAATTTTTTTAAACCAAAGCTTCTAACTTTAAAATGTACATTAACTCTAAATAAACAGCTTAATCTGCACAGTAAATGCAATCAATTTTTAAAAAGAATATGAAAAGCAATAATTGACTGGGTACATGATCCATATCACCAATATCAAATTTTGATAAGCACTTCCCTGAGGTCCTTCCAGCTCAGCATCACTTAATGCATTCTATCTTCATTTACCTGATCATTAGCTTCAAGTTTGTTCAGCTGGAAACCAACAAACACTAATTACTTTGACATCACCAAGTTATATCTGTCCCCTACCTCCCTTGACAGCAGGGAAGACATTATCAAGGGTAAGGATGGTAATATCTTGATAAATGATGGCTTGCATCACCTCACTGTCAATCATTTGAATACACTTGCAGAAGATACAAATAAATTGTATTCCTGAAACCTAGCACTCAGAGGACAAAACACCCAAGGAGTTAGATATTAAGAACAGCGGGCTCCTGAGTAGAATTCTGCTTGCAGCAAATATTTTGTAAAGTTCTTTGGCATTTGCCTCAACTAGAAGAGCATAAAAATGTCAACAGTAACTTTGAAACCTTGTATGCATGTACACTGGGAAAAAAATTGTATAACTGTATAATAACAAGGCTCGGTATCGAATATGTTTCCGAAATTTGATCATCTATCTTCTGTTTTACCCTGCTTTAGCTGGAATTTAAAATAAACTTCTGGACCCTTCAAAGAGAAAATATTATTCCAGCATTCTTATCATAACTTTAAAAAGATTAAAATGGATAAAATCAAGATTATTGTAACTTTGGAACTCAGTTGATGCCACTGCAACTCTGAATCCTTCATCTAAATTTTCAAACATCTTAATAAATAACAGAATAATTGCTAAAATGTACCTATTCATAAGCTTTTGAAGAGCACGACCAGTAATGAAAAACAACTAAACCCAAAAGTTAAAACATTCAGGGTCAAATTGTTCAGAGAGAGAACCATGGTAATATTTCAAAGAGGAGCAGGGAGGATTCTTTGGTGTTTTAACTGATATTTATCTCTCAATCAGTATCACTAAAATAGATTGTCTGTTCATTACCATACTGTTGTGCATGAGATCTTGCATTCAGTATTTGGCTGCCTCAATCCTGACATTACAACAGTGACTACACATCAAAAAGTACTTAATTGTCTGTAAAGCAATTCCTAAGATTGTGAATGGTATGATACAAATGCAAATCTTTCTTTTATCTTCTTAACCCAAAGCACCAAAATGTTGTTAATTATGTAGTTTAAAAAATAACATTCAAGACAGTCATCAATTATTGTTAATGGTGACTGACTTCATTTCTGTCTCGCTATTACTCTTCCTTAACAACATTTGTTGGTCCACTCTTACGGTTGAATTTTAACTCCATGAGTAAATGGGTTTTGAGTGAACTAAAGGTGGCTCCTTTTAATTCTCCTCCAATCTGTGAATGGACATTGAATTCATCTCCTTTTCCTGCCTTCTCAATCCTCCTTCAGTTTATATCCCAACAGGCTCTTCAGCCCAACAAGTCCACACACTACCCCTTCGAAAAATGATTCACTCAGACCCATTCCCCTACCTTATTACGCTACATTTACCCTGGCTTATGTACCTATCCTACACATCACTGAACACAATTTAGCATGGCCAATTCACCTAACCTGCACATCTTTGGACTTTGGGAGGAAATCGGAGCACCCGGGGAAACCCACGCAGACACAGGAGGAATGTGCAAACTCCACACAGACAGTCCCCCGAGGCTGGAATCAAATCTGGGTCCCTGGTGCTGTGAGGCAGTGGTGCTAACCACTGAGCCACCATCCTGCCCCCACGTATCAACCACCTATAATTAATCAATGCCTCAATTTTAAAATACTCAATGTTGTTTTCGAATCCTTCCAAAGCTTTTCCTACCCAACCATCCTAAACTGTAAATGTAGCAAATACAATTTCAATTGCTTCATTAGCAGCTGTGCATTCAGCTCCCTCGGCCTTAAGTTTTGGAATTCCCTCTGTTAATCACTTTGATTCTCCACCTCTCCTTTTTTCCATTAAAACACCCTTAAAATCTAAACCTTTGGCCAAATTATGGGTCATCTGCATAATATCTCATTTGGCTTACTGTCAACTTGTCTGATAACCTTACTGCAAAGTGCTTTGCAATATTTTATTCATTAAAGATACTAGATAAATGCAAGTTGTTATTGCATTGTCCACTCGAGTCCCAGATGGCTTGTTGTCCCTGCAGCATTGCCATCAGCTCATTTTTTTCCAGCAACATTATGTCAAAAACATCTCAAGTTGAAAGGAGCAAGGTCCAAGTCGAATTAATGGTAGACACCACTACTGTTCCTTGGTTACTGAAAAATCTGATGTGTTAGTTTGCTAAGAAACAAATGTAGTACAACAACCTGAAAGTCTTAGATTGAAAATAAATAGAAAACACCAGAAATACATATTAGGCAAGTTGGCATTTGGACAGTAATCAAGTTTGGTTACCTCAGATGTGAACAGCATCAAGAATACATCTAGTAAATCTCAGATAACTTCTCGTTACTTTATTGTTGAGTGGTCTGTTGAGTATTTCTGCATTCTCTGTAATTACTTCAGATTTTGAGAATTTGCATGCCCTCACTTCACATTTTATGGGCAAGGAGTTTCGTATAATGTAACATCATGTTGTTTAATGAATACCACTTGATATCAAGATGATAGATTATGGACAAAGTACATGTGGAGGGCTCTTGTGGCAGAATAGTAGTATTCATATCTCAAAGCCAGGCGGCCTGGGTTTATATCCTGCCTTCTTCAGAGGTGTGTCATAACATATTTGAATGAACTGATTTAAAAATATCCACAAAATACATGTGTAGAAACATTTGAGGGTGAGCTTGCAAAGAAATTTCAGAAAAAAAATCTTCAAATTGGGCAGGACTCCAGAACAAGAAACAATAGTCCAAGCAGCTGTCAAAATAAGCTTTCTATATTACAAAGGCTTTAAAATGATGTGTTTAGCTCCCACAATAGTTCTGTAAGTTTTTATAGAGGATAGCTAAGCAATATAAATGTGGTTCCGTTCCCAGGCTGAGCTGACCCGAGTTACAGCAGCAATAAGAATACAACTGAGAAAAGTGCTTCGAGTTGGGAGGGAGAAGTGAGGAATAAAACAAGTTTAGTTTCTCTAATCTTGAGACTATTCTGCAGCATGCCCCAGAATGGCTGTTGTGGGGTTTGGCTGGAATGTTGCACTTCATCTCCCAAATAATTCTAGTCAAAATGCAAAATCATAAATGCGTAAGGTACCACAAATTGACCAACTCTTGGATCCAAAGCCTGCCAAGAAGCCAAGACTTTCAGGAAATGAGGGAAGGGGATGAATATTGATGAGAAAACAAAACAATGTAGCATAGATTGGACATGGTAGACATGACAACAACTTAATGGAATTAATCATGACAATAGTATATCGTGGACTAATCTGTAATATTCAGACTGGTGATAGCCCGGACTTGCTCAGATAGCTGCTCGAGACTTGAAGCATTTAGCATAAAGTCGATTAGAGATTGCTTCCAACTCTTTCAGGATTATAAAAGATTGTTTCTTTACTTTTGTCAACAATCTACAGACATACAACAACATTAGGACACATATAAAACCCTGCTAGAATCTTTTTAAAAACTACATTGGTGAAGATTTACTGCTATGAAGTATCCCTAGGACAGCCTGGTCACAGAATTAAATGCTTATGTTTCAGAAGACAGTCACATCCCTTACACTAATCACACCAAATTTGGTCACTGATCAAGGACAATGGTGTGACAACAAATGAGTCAGGTATTGGTATCCAGAATTTAGTTTCAGAGAAGCTTCAGCCAGAACTCTATCTCATTGTTGCTTCAAGTGTAACGGATGAGTGAACTAACCACAACATGACATTCAAGTGTGGGCAGAAAAAAGGAATGTAGTAACAGGGGCAGCATAGTATGGATACTGTTTGCAGCAACAAAGACAGTGAGACCCAAAGTCTGTGTTGCCTACCTCGTAGCCATTCACATCTGCTCCACCTTTCAATGTGTTGTCCTGAACTTCAGCACCAGGTAGGGATCTCTTTGGACTGGAGAGCAACTTGAAGAGGGAGAAAAATGATCTACTTGTCACGGTCCACACAGTACCAAAGCCATAGATTGGACTAGGAAAGAGGTTTGCTAGGAAAGAATTATAAACAGCTCAGGACTAAAATTTAAAAAGCAGAATCATAAAGGTAATAATTTCAGGATTAGTACCTGAGCTACGTTGCAAACTCCCAGAGGGTAAGTAAGATTACAGAGATAAATGCATGGTGCAAAGATTAGCAAGGGAAAAATTGGAAAATAGATTAAGGGGAATCTCAGTGGATGAGCATTGGCAGATATTTAAGCAGATATTTCTTAACTATTTAAGCAGATAGTTCACAAAAATTTGTGTTCTGATTAAAAAGAAGTTCTCGATGAGAAGGATGAATCAACCATTGTGAACAAAGGCAGCAAAGTCAAAAACCACACCAAACAAAGTGGCATAAACTTGTGGTAGGCCAGAGGATTGGTCTTTTAGTTCTTTTTTAGAAACCAACACCAGATAATTAAAAAGCTAATGAAAAGAAAGAAAACTGATTATGAAACTGAATTTGCAAGAAGTATCAATATTCAAAGAAGAAGTCTACAGTTCTACAAAAAAAAAGCTAAGGTGAGTAGGGGACCGTTGAAGGCTGCAAATGGAAAAGTGACAGTGGAAAGCAGGAAACTGGCAGATAATGAATGCCGATATTTTGCATCAGCCAATAGTTTCCTGCTTTGTCTCCCTCCCTTTTTGAATAGGAGTGCGAACAGTTTTTCAAACCCCTGCAAATCCAGCTTGTTCAGGAATATTTCAACCAATGCCTCCACTGTCACTGCAGCCACTTCCTTTAAAATTCTTTATGGTGGAGGACACTGGAAACATACCAAAGATATAAGACAAGTAAGGTGCTGATAGGAGGAAAGGGGTGGTAACAATCTCTATCATGAGAGACAAAGTATTTGAGAAATAAATGGGATTAAAGGCAAACAGGTCCTCTTTACAAGGATTTTAAGGGAAATAGCTGCAGTTATAATGGAGGCGTTGTCAAAATATTCCAGAACTCACTGGAATCCAGAAGGGTTCCAAAAGATGGCAAATCTGATCTCATGAAGCTCCGGGCCACCAAAAGACACAACCCACTATCACTAGTTTCTATACGTACAGACTGGGACAACACACACATCCTAGGACAGGCGAAACAAAGACATGCATGAGAATTCGTAGAGGCATGGCATTTTAACAAGAACTCCATCAATAAACAGATCAATTTAGACCCTATCTATCTTCCCTTGAAGAGAAAAGAACCAGAAGTGACATCACCCACCTTATGAAATCAAGACCTATAAATAGAAAGGCGGGACTTACCACCAGCGTTTCACCAGATACTCTCTGATGATGATGTTACCTAGTATGGTGACAAAATGTCTGAAAACAAACCTTCAAGCTCAGCGAGCTAACTTACATGCTAGTATCCATCATTATAGAGAAAATAGTACAATATATAGAAATGTTAAACGCAATCAAAAAGTTCTGTGAAAGGAAAGTCACAATTGACAAGTTTGCTAGAGTTCTTTGAGGATACAACAAGCAGAGGTGATAAAAGGAGAACCAGTTGATGTGTGTATTTTCCAGAAGACACTCAAAAATGGTGCCACATAAAACAGATAGTTTTAGCAAATGGTTTTGGGGTAATATATCAACATAGACTGAGGACTAATTAACACAGAGAAGACAGATTAATAAGACCGTGAGATGTACAAGCAGAGATAGGCCATTCACCCCATCGAGTCCACTCTACATTACAATTACATCATGACTAATCAGATAATCCTCAACTCCACTTTCCTGCCTTTTCCCTATAACCTGTGGTTATCTTACTGATTTAAAATCTGTTCGCTTCAGCACAGAATATACTGAATGCACAAACCATTAATAGCTCTCTATGGTAAAAAAATTCCTCAAATTCACTGCCCTCAGAAAAGATATTCCTCCTCATCTCAGTTTTAAATGGGCGATCCCTTACTCTGAGATGATGTGCTCTGGTCCTAGACACTCATAAGGGGAAACATCCACCCTGTCAAATTCCCTCAGAATCTTGTAAATTTCAATCAGGACACCTCTCTTTCTTCTAAACGCCAATGAATACAGATCAACCTAAGCAACCTCTCTTCATAAGGCAGTCCCTCCATATCTGATGATATGTTATGTATTTCTAAATCCTCTGCTATTACATTATTTATATTAGACTCTAACATTTTCCCATTACTAGAAAGCAGGGAACTATAGGCTGATGCAAAATAGTAGAGCTCATTATCCTCCGGTTTCCTGCTTTCTACGATCAATTCCCCATTTGTGTCCTCCAAGGGTCCCATACTTGTTTTAGCTTTTTTTTGTAAACCTATATATTTTTTTTAATATCAATACTTCTTGCCATAGAGGGATCTGTGTCTTCCTGTGCATGAAACACACGATGTGCATGCAAGTGCAGTAAATCATTGAGAAGGCAATTGGAATCTTGGCTTTTGTTGGTATAGGTGAATGTTTAAAAATAGGGAAGTCTTGTTACAACTATACTCAGCATTGGTGAAACTACACCTAGACTACTGTGTACAGTTATGTTTCCTATATTTAAGGAAGGATATATACTTATGTCGGAAGCAGTTCAAACAAGATTTGATAGGCTGATTCCTGGGATGAAGATTTTGACAAATAATGACTAAGCAAATTAGATTTTATTCAGCCCTTCCTGATGATGATGCCTGATATTCGATTCTCCTGCTCCTCAGATGCTGTCTGACCTGCTTTTCCAGCACCACACTCGCGACTCTAGGCTTTATTCATTACAGTTCAGAAGAACAAGGGGTCATCTTAATTTACAAAATTCTAAGAGGTTTTAACAGGGTAGATATTGAAAATATGCTTGCTCGGTAGGGGATCCTCGAAATAAGAAGACAGTCATAGAATAAAGGGGTTTTCATTTAACATTAAAATGCAAAGGAATTTCTTCTCTGAGAGGATAGTGGATATCTGGAACTCCCTTTTCCAGTGTGATCTAGCTTCCACAACTCAAAGTATTTGAAGAGAAGAGAAGATGGATTTCTTAAATATTGAAGAGTTGAGGGCTCAGGAGCAGCTGAATGGCCTTCAACTGCTCATAATTCATATTTTGAACTGTGGCAGAATCTAATTCTGCAATTTGGACATATAAAACACAAAGATGAGAAGACATGTTTTCCATGCAGAGTTGGATAATGTTTAATCAACACTCAATATCACTAAAATCAGAAAATCTGGTCACATTTGCTGTTCCCACAACCTTGCCATTCACAGACTGGCTATTACATTACACTAGCTTACATCACTGACTGCACTGCAAAATGTTCTTCACTGGTTACAAAGCACTTCTGACATCTTAATATTGTGAAAGTTGCTGAATAATGACACATACTTATTCCTACTGTTATGATCCCAACTAAGGTTATTCATGGACAAGTCAGATCCCAGACGGACAATCTGACTTGATAAGTCGTACGTTCCCTTTATTTTATTTATCGGGGTGGATTTTCACTGAAACAGAAACACACAATGCTGCAGATCTAGTTTTAACAATAACACAAAAGATTATTGTACAAAATGAAAGATAAACTAGAATAAGCCAAACTATTCACATACAACAAAATTTGAAAAATTTTGAACAGCATTAAAGGTGCAATATTGCATCTATCCCAACTGCATCCCTTTACTTCACTCAAATATCAGACAGAATTTCTTCTCCATCTAATTTATAGATTTGACTTAACTGTTGCTTTGAATCACCAGTTTGAAAGTTTGACAGCCTTTTCCTCACACATCCACAGAATAGAACTTAGAATTTCTCAAGCCCTTCAGAATTCTAACAAAACACTTCTGGTTGGGAATTTCAAAACTGAATTCCTTACATTGAGGTAACCTATTTCTTAAGTTTTGTTAACTAACTTCTTTCTTTAGGAGAAAATGTTTCATACATCTAACTCCAAACAGAACATATGTGAACTGAAACCAAAAGCTTTCCAAGTTATGGGTTTTTCTCCTAAACAGAATAAAATTCCTGGTCCTACTAACTAACTACTAACTCATGAAACTCTTTGAATGTGAACAAATTCCTAATATCACTCCAGAAAGTCTCTCTCTCTCATATTGTTTCAAAAAAATAAGGCTTCAGAAATATTGACAAGTTCATAATTTAACCCTTCAGACACACAGACCAAACCCATTTGCCATTGGTTCAAAATCTAGACTGCCAAACATCTTACATCACACTCTCTCAATTGTACTCTTTCTTCGAGGAGAAAGTGAGGTCTGCAGATGCTGGAGATCAGAGCTGAAAATGTGTTGCTGGAAAAGCACAGGTCAGGCAGCATCCAAGGAACAGGAAATTCGACGTTTCGGGCATAAGCCCTTCATCAGGAATCCTGATGAAGGGCTTATGCCCGAAACGTCGAATTTCCTGTTCCTTGGATGCTGCCTGACCTGCTGTGCTTTTCCAGCAACACATTTTCAGCGCTGTACTCTTTCTTCCCCTGGTCTCTTCATACTTACATCTGCCAATGTTTGCACTAGTTTTAACAGTTTTCTGCCTTTTTTCGTGGGAAGTCTAATACTTGAGTAATACTTCTCAACGCTACACTGATATTTCCTCAGGACCCATTTCCTACAAGACCTTTTTTCCCAAAGTCCCAGGGTTTCTATCTCTAGCACATCTGTTCTCACAATACTCACCACCATCCCAATATTTCTGATATTTCTTCATTTTCTGTCAGGTTTCCAAATGAGCCTACTTCCACCTTTCAACCTTTTCCCTCCATCCCAGTACCGCAACGGCATTATTCTTATTCAACTTACACCAACCAACATCCACATTTAACAGATCGCACTTCACTATTTCCACCACCAAGTGTGATGCCACGACCAAACGCATCTTCCACCTTACTCCTTCCTCAGCATTCCACAGGAAACATTCCCTCAATGATACCTGGTGTACACTTCAATAATCCCCAATAATCTTCCTTCCCACACATGTTCGAGGTGATGTCTCTGCAGTGAAAATGTTGGTGACAATCTTGACTGTAAGGATTCACACATGACTGCTGGTTGAAGAGGGCACTATATTTTATATGTCTCCTTGGGTTCAGTCCTCTTGGAAAGGGAGATTACGTCATCCTCAATCCCAAAGGACTGTTGAAGATGATGATCAGTTGGAATATTTCCAAGTCATACTCCAGGAACTTGTCAGCCAGGGGAAAAATATTCATGGCACAGTCAAGCAGGTTGATAATTAACTTGCTCCTATTTCCAATACACCACAGCAGGAAGTAGGAGCAGAAGAAATTATGCTGGTCAGCCATACTTGGTGTTAAGTAGTGGCACTAAAGCTGTAGCCATTCATCTATCTCTAAAACAGACCTCCTTACAGACTGTGACAAATTACGACAGAGTAGGCAAATGCCATGATGGCAATTCACTATGCCATAGCAGAACTTCTTCTCTTAGTTCTCATAAAGGTGACTGTGTGAAGGTAATGAAGGGATATCCCAGGAGGATGGTGAGGAGTCAGCAATTGCCCGGTGATGATTTTTTGCACATCCCTATGATTAGAACCAAGACTGCAACTGAGAGACCCAAGAAACTATCAGTCTGCCTGACCGTGAACGTACATACTTGTCCACAATATCAACGTTGGCTCTATTGTCAGTCAAAAGAAAGGCACAAAATCAACAAAGTTAAAAGTGGAAAAATTATCACAAATCTTTCCACTCCAGGCAGTCTCGAAATCCAGTGATGCTGCCAAACTTCATTCCCGGAGGGAATTATTTATTTTGGAATCATAGCCACCAAACATCTAACCTCAAAAAAAAACATCATTGTTCAATTACATGACATTGAGGCCTAATTACCACTCTTTCAGGTCAGGGTGACTGAAATTCATCTTCCTTAAATAATGCATTAAAAGTAACCAAGAACACAAATTATAATTTCAAAACAATTTGAAAGAGAAGTGAAACAATGACAACTAATTAAATTCAAACAATTGTAATTACACAAATGTGGAGGAGATATTTTCAAATCAACCTGTTTAGAGCAGGTGGGACTAGGTGAACCGAGGCCACCTACTCCAGAGGTAGGGATACTACCTCTGGTTACATTACACCCCAGTGTATTAGAATGCATTCAATGCAAAGATGATATGTTGCTCCTTGTGACTGTCAAGGTGAGGGCCAAAATACTTACTGCCTGAAATGGGCATTAATTTTTTTTAAATTAAGTCTGGGATGCGGGCAACGCTGGTTGGCCAGTATTTATTGTGCGTCCCTAGTTGTTCTTGAGAAGGTGATGGTAAGCTGCCTCCTTGAACTGCCATGATGTAGAAATGCCAGTACTGGACTATGGCTACTGGGGTGGACAAAGTTAAAAATCACACAACACTAGGCTGGAGGTGTGTGATTTTTAACTTCTTGAATTGCTGCAGTCCACCTGCTGTGGGTTGACCTCCAATGCCATTAGGAAGGGAATTTCAGGATCCTAACACAGCGATGTGAAGGAACAGCAACATATTTCCAAGTCAGCACGGTGCATGGCTTGGAGGACAACTTGAAGACGAGATGTTCCTATGTTTCTGCTGCCCTTGCCCTTCTAGGTGGAAGTAGTTGCGGGTTTGGAAGGTGCTTTCTGAGGATCGTTGGTGTATTTCTGCAGTGCATCTTGCAGATAGTAAAGACTGCTGCTACTGAGCATCGGCGGTGGAGGCAGTGGATGAGTGCCAATCAATGATTTGTCCTGGATAGTGTCAAGATTCTTGACTATTGTTGGAGCTGTAGCCATCCAGGCAAGTGGGAAGTATTCCATCATGGACAAGCTTTGGGAAGTCAGGAAATGAATTACTTGCTGCAGAATTCCTGATCTGCTCTTGTTGCCAGTGTTTACAAAGCAAGTCCAGTTGAGTTTCTGCTCAATAGTAACTGTCAGGTCATTGATGAAGCAGCTGAAGATGGTTTCGTCTAGGACATTACCCTGAGGAAGTCTTGCAGAAATGTCCTGGAGCTGAAATTACTGATCTCCAACAACCACGATCACCTTCCTATGGGCCAAGTATGAGTCCAACCAGCAGAAATTTTGCTCTCTGATACCCACTGATTCCCGCTTTGCCAAGGCTTCTTTATGCCGCACCCCACCGAATGCAGCCTTGATGTCAAGGTCTATCACTCTTCCCTCATCTCTGGAATTCAGCTCTTTTTCCCATGCTTGGACCAAAACTGTAACGAAGTCAGAAGCTGAATGGCCCTGGCAGTACGCAAACTGGGTGTCACTGAGCAGATTATTGCCAAGCAAGTGCTGCTCAATAGTGCTATTGAAGACACCGTCCATCATTAAGTATACAAAGCCACTAAAAAAAGGATTTCTATATGCCATTTGCTAGGCCATACACAATACAGACGTCTGTAATACCACTATAAAAAAACAGAACAAAGCTACAGACAGTGAGAGTAGATTCGTTATGATGACACCAGAATTTTTTTAAAAAATAGCCATGAAGGAGAGATTTGAGATACAATTAGAGCAGGGAGTGCAGAATGGACCAGATTATCAAATTTGCATTACAATCTGGCTCACAAAAAGTAACTTTTTAGATAAAGTGTGATATCTAGGGAACATACTGACAGAGCAAAGCCACAGGATTCCTTAGTTTTAAACAAACAGCAATAAACCTTACAATGCAAAGTTAAAACAGTAGTGCAATGTAGAGTATATACACAACTTATATTCCAACATCCAACTCAGTTAACCCAACATAAATATGGGAAACAGACACAATGTGCTCAAACACCCTAAAGAGTACATCAACTACCAAATACGATCAAGCCAGATTCCATGAATTTCTCAGCAACACTCCAGATGTTAGAGATAAGGTAGTCACCAAATCTCATTAAAACTCTACAAGTGGTTCTACTTAGGAGTCATAGGAGATGTACAGCACGGACACAGACCTTTCGGTCCAACTCATCCACGCTGACAAGATATCCCAACCCAATCTAGTCCCATTTGCCAGCACTTGGCCCATATCCCTCCAAACCCTTCCTATACATATACCCATCCAAATGCTTTTTGAATGCTGTAATTGTACCAGCCTCCACCACTTCCTCTGACAGCTCATTCCATATATGCATAACCCTCTGCATGAAAATGTTGCCCCTTAGGTCCCTTTTATATCTTTCCCCTCTCACCCTAAACCCAATGTTCTAGTTCTGGACTCCCCCCGACCCCAACCCCAAGGAAAATACTTTGTCTATTTATCCTATCCATGCCCCTCATGATTTTATAAACCTCTTTAAGGTTGCACCCGATGCTCCAGGGAAAACAGCCTTAGCCTATTCAACCTCTCCCAGATCCTCTGACCCTGGCAACACTCTTGTCTTTTCTGAACCCTTTCAAGTTTCACAATATCCTTCCAATAGGAAGGAGACCAGAATTGCATGCAATATTCCAGAAGTAGCCTAACCAATGTCTGTACGGCCGCAACATGACCTCCCAACTTCCACACTCAATACTCTGACCAATAAAGAAAAGCATACCAAACACCTTCTTTATTACCCATCTACCTGTGACTCTACTTTCAAGGAACTATGAACCTGCACTCCAAGGTTCTTTGTCCAGCAGCACTCCTCAGACCTTACCATTAAGTGATTCTTCACTGCTGAAGACCTAACTTCTGAACTCCCTAAAAGCCTCTCCATCACAGACTGCCTCGGTAACGGCTCAAATTCTGATAGTTCACTCTCCCACTCAGAACAGCGTCCCTGGATTCTATGAATGACACTCCATGAGCTGGCATAGGCACAACTTCAGCTTGTCCACAGACAGCTAGCTTCACCAACCTGATACTGCCATGTCTCAAGTTGTAATGTTGCTCAGCTGCACATAGCAAATGTTGCTTGTGAATTTCCTTCATCCTTGTTTTCAGCTGGACTGAACTATTGATGGCACACATGGCACTATTTCAGCCAAGCCCACAAAGCTTCCAATGCTTTTCTGAGCCCAAATGACAATACCTCAGCTGCAGTTCCTGGCTCCCTGATGTCCCCTGAGTCCCAAAGGCCCAAAGCCTGCTTCAGAGGCATATTTTTGGGATGGAGCCTCTTCTCCCTGCTGCTGACTGACTAGCAACCTTTTCCACCTACTGTCTCCATCCAACAGACTAAACTGGAGATGAGTGAAAACTTGAAACATTAACTCTGCTTTCTCACCACAGGTGCTGCCAGACCTACTGAGTTCATCCTGCAATTTCTGTTTTGATGAAACCATTCACTCAGTAACCCTTGAACTGTTCTGAGTCACCGACTGAAAAAAGTCATGACATGTCCAATCTCTTGTTCTATAGCAGTACTGAGTGTAACTAATATTTCAAAACAATCAAATTTAGCAATGCATTGGCACTCTTCATTCATTGAACATCACCATTTTGAAAGATTGCTGGCTTGCATAGTACAAATTGCATACAACTGAAGTGTTTTACATCACCAAGTAAGGAAGTTTCATTGTGACTGTAAGGGGGTTCGGTGAGACTTACCTTTGAGTAAGGCGAATTGTGTTCTGGAGGCTGCAGAGATAAAAGATATTAGCAGGAAGACAATGAGCCCTAATCTCCAAGCCCCTTCCTCCCAGTCCTAAGAAGATACCTCAGTGAAGGAGCAGGTTGAATCCATACAAGATGAATTGTTAAGGCATTCTTCTCCACCCACCACCAGCAGAGACATCGCTTGAGTAACATATCTAAACTAGATTCGGAGTCACCTACTCATGAACACAGTACTAGCATGGGTCCACAACTACAGGAGGAAGAAGTGCCCAAAGTCTCTGACATTCTGGCGATTGCTGGAGAGCAGGCCACTGCTGAGGCCAGTACAGATAATGATGTTCTAAACTCAGCTGTAAATGAACTGATGGAGATGCAGAGAACAGTAGTGGAAGAGGTCCCAGAGATTATATGCAGAATAAAACAAGGAGCATTCTTCAGCTGCTTCATCAATGACTTTCCCTCCGTTATAAGGTTGGAAGTGGGGATGTTCATTGTAAAATCATCAATGTTCAACTCCATTCACAACTTGTCAGGTACTGAAACAGTCCATGTTCAAATGCAACAAATCTGAACAATATTCAGACTTGGGCTGACAAGTGCCAAGTAACATTTATGCCATACAAAATGCCAGACAATGACTACCTCCAAAAACAACCAATCTAACACTGCTCCCTGACATTCAATGGTGTTACCATCACTAAATCACCACACTATTTACATCCTTGGGGTGATTACTGACCAGAAACTGAACTGGACTCGCCATATAAACACAGTGGCTACAACAGCCGGTCAGAAACAAGGAAATCAGTGAAAAGTAACATACCTCCTGACTCCCTAAAGCCTGCCTATCATCTACAATGCACAAGTCCGGAATGTGATGGAATACTTCCCACTTGCCTGGATGGATACAGCTACAACAATACCCACAAATCTTGACACCATCCAGGCTAAGTGGCCCGCTTGATTTTCATCATATCCACAAATATCCACTCCCTCCACCACTGGTGCTCAGCAACAGCACTGTGAGCTATTTGCAAGATGCACAGCAGATATCCGCCAAAAATCCTTAAACATCATCTTTCAAACTACTTTTATCTAGAATGACAAAGTTAGCAGGTACATGGGAACATACCACCTGCAAGTTCCCTTCCAAGCCACTCACCAGCCTGGTATAGAATACATCACTATTTCTTCACTGTCACTGGGTGAAAAACCTAGAATTCCATTCCTAATGGCATTGGGTCAACCTACCACAATATGGACTGCAGCAGTTCAAAAAGGCAACTCACCACCAGCTTCTCAAGGGCGGCATGGTGGCACAGTGGTTAGCACTGCTGCCTCACAGCGCCAGGGACCTGGGTTCGATTCCCGCCTCAGGCGACTGACTGTGTGGAGTTTGCACGTTCTCCCCGTGTCTGCGTGGGTTTCCTCCGGGTGCTCCGGTTTCCTCCCACAGTCCAAAGATGTGTGGGTCAGGTGAATTGGCCATGCTAAATTGCCCGTAGTGTTAGGTAAGGGGTATATGTAGGGGTATGGGCGGGTTGCGCTTCGGCGGGTCGGTGTGGACTTGTTGGGCCGAAGGGCCTGTTTCCACACTGTAAGTAATCTAATCTAAACTAGCAATGGGCAAGAAATGCCAGTGTTGCCAGCAACGCTCACATCCTACAAATGAATTAAAAGAAGAGCAGTTTGTCCATGTGCTTTCTGATATCATGGTGCCAGCATGTATACATGGCCGTCTCCATGGCCTGGGTGGTAGCTGTCTTGGAGAGGCAGGTCAGCTGCATACTCAGTATCTGTTAGATATGTGCTCAGGCTTCCACTCTATCATTTGAGACATGTATGCATTCATCCCCTGGTGCAGCAATAGAGGACTTAGATAGATTGACTTCGCCTCCAATTACTGCATCCTCTCAAGGGGTAAGGTGTTAGGTTCTTCACCGAGGTTTCACACACAAGATGCAATTCACACACACCAACTTCTGCAAACAGTTAAAGTTTGTTAAAGCCTGTACAACCTAGGTGTACGAAGTCGAGTCAAAGTGAGGCCTTGAACAAAGAAAACACATCCCATTTATACAGGTCAGTTGGCAATGCTTACAGATACTCTGGCCACTCCTCACAGCCACACCCCTAGTCACTCACAGTCACATGTTACCCCAGGTACAATGGTAGGAGGAGATCATCCTTGGAGATAATATAAATTTAAATACCCTAATCCTGGAGAATAGTTATGCAGATGATTTCCTGACTTAGTGATTCCCCAAGACAATGTGGGTATGACATACTTAGCTTCAGGGAATGGCTGGAAAGCATTTCTGAATGGAAGAGATTGAATTATAGTTTAATTTGATAACAGTAGGAGCAAATGACTGTCTAAATGAAGTGTGAATTACAATGAATATTCATCCACATTCCTGCATGCTATCTGAGAGACAGAATATCGCCCCCATCACTTCCAGAATGTTCAGCTTTGCAATCTAACTCTTTAATATTACATTGATGTCCAAACAGATATTCCCACCTCATTTTTTAACATTACATTCCTCCCTTTTATCATTCCATGATAACTCCCCTAAACGGGAGGCAGAGAAGGATCTTAAGCAGCTTATTCATAATGATCCCACAGCCAGTGTTTAAACAATTTATTGACACTTAGCATGGAATTATTATAACAACTAAAAGTACTAGCGCATGCAACTAGATAGGATCCTCCCACATGGAAAAAGGTTCACCAGTAAAGGTCTTAAATCCACAGCCCTTAGTGATCACTCCATCCCCTTCAAGTCAAGTGGAAATGAGCCAGTTCTCCAAAATCTCCTTCAGTAAATTCCAACCTGAAAACAAAATTCAGTCTGTCCTTGTGCATCACTCCATGGAAAAATCTGACTTCTTGGATAAGGCAGTTAAATACTTAACAAAACTGACAAGACTTCCATCTCTCTGGAGATGCTTCAGGTGGAGGATACCAGCGCATCTGAGTGTGCAGTTCAGCAGCTGCAGTGGCTGGCTGGGTGAATGCAGCTTTATTTGCTGCGTCTGCTCCTGCTCTGCTGTCAAATGTAACAAATCCAGCTGGCTATTTTGACGTTAGCTTGATCAGTGAACCTTCATATCCCTTAAATGATCGAAAGACAGGGTAAAGCTCATGTGGTTTAATGTCCGTAGGAAGGCCACTGACAAAAAGTCCTCTTCACTATCGTTAGTTTCTTCACATTTCATGCTTATGATTGGGGAGCTGATTGAATCCGTTGGATCAGGTTGTGGAGAGGTGGGTGGTGGTCAGAAAGCATGCTTTACTTGTGAATAGAGAAACTCGTGAGACCATATTAGCTGCTGAGACTATCTTTGCACTTCCTCTCTCATTCCTTCACTTGCCAAGGTGATTATCAGTATGAGGTCAGTCACACACATTTAACTACACTAAACTGTTTGCCTATTTCATCATTCTTTGAAATCTTGTAAGTTTGTTACTCTGTTCACTATTTATGACATCATCAAATTTTATAGAATCCATAAACTTTAAGTTGTACTCGAGGTCGAGTGTGTGGTGCTAGAAAAGCACAGCAGGTCAGGCAGCATCCGAGGAGCAGGAGAATCAACGTTTCAGGCAAAAACCTTTCATCAGGAATTGTACTGCCTAACTAAATTGTAAATTGTACTAAATTCTAATTTGTACTGCTTAAACAATTCATTCATTTATAAACAACAATCAATGGTCCTAAAATCAAACCCTTGGGTACCTCATTCAGGTTATTCTAAATTATTTTCCTTTGACAAATTAATACTTGGCTCATGTGAAAGCTGTTCCAAAATCTGGAACAGCAAGAAAACAACAAAATGTTTCCCGTGCTCTAGCCACTGAAGATGTAGATTCCGTTCAGATTTAAATCTCAATTATTCATGGGAAACAAATGCAGCATATGGAGTCCACGTATGGAGTCAGATATTACGAGGGGGCATAGCTTTAAATTAAGGGGTGGTAGGTATAGGACTGATGTTAGGGGTAGATTCTTTACTCAGCAATTCGTGAGTTCATGGAATGCCCTGCCAGTAACAGTGGTGGACTCTCCCTCTTTATGGGCATTTAAACGGGCATTGGATAGGCATATGGAGGATGGTGGGCTAGTGTAGGTTAGGTGGGCTTGGATCGGTGCAACATCGAGGGCCGAAGGGCTGTACTGTGCTGTATTTTTCTATGTTCTATGTTCTATATATTATAATATGTTCTCCAAATGAAACTTCACAAATAAAAGTCAGAATTACAGTGGCAACTTTGGTAGAGATCAATATTCATTGAATTTGCAATATGAACAGGGCAATGAAGTCTTAACAACTATTGACAGGAATGAAACAGCTCAGCCTCAAGTTCCAATAGTCTCTAAAATCCGAACAAAACATAAAAATTAAAATGCACTCTTCATTTTATGAACTCCATGCATTAAAAACACAGCAACAAAGATATTACAATACAATACCACTGACACAATTTTTTTTTTAAACAGGCATTGTATAATTTCAAACAAATCACAGGCTCAAGGCACTCAATCAATTTGTTTTAAGGTTACAAGTTTGATCATTTTAAAAAGGACATAATGTTGTACAATTTAAATGTAAAAACAAAATCTACTACATAGCCCACAAAACACATTGAATTGAGATCCTAATTCAAACAAGGCAAAACAGTTACTTAAAAGGATTTTCTGAACTAGTATTTTAACAAACCAAAATATTTAAATATCAAACACGCTCAGCATGGCACAATTTACACTGAAACTTCCTTTTTGACCCAAGTATTAGCACAACCTTAATTTCAGCGTTTCTCATTTTTTTTGAAGAGCCTCTGGTCAGAATTCTTCTCATTTCAATACGGGGAAGAAACGCGCACATTTGAGGCCCCCCTCAGTTCATCCAGTAATGATCCATGAAATGAAAAATGAGGAGTGAAAAAGATGGAGGAGGTGGCCCCAAAAGATCCACACCAGAGTCAGACAAAACTAAATCATGCCCATAGGCTCCCAATCAACCACCACGGCACAGAAAAAAGCAGCAGCAAGCATTAGCCCAAGATTACCAAAGCTCATGAACCCGACAGCACCCTGAATGCACACAAAAAGATCACTAAAACATCCTTACCTCGGTGGAAACTGAACCGAGGAACACCAGCCCACCACCGGATGAGGCTGCGAAGGAAAGAAAGAATAGCCATACCCTCCCGATGAAATCACACCCATAAAGAGAAAAAAGTACGCAGCGGACCACATGGCGCTGCAGTCCAAGCCACTGCCTCTTCCCCAGAAGAAGGACTCACAGAGTTGGGTCCACAGCACAGAAACCTGGGCAAAGCTGGCTGGCAGTGAATGCACTTTACTGTCGGGATCTGAGCAGACCTGTTCCACTTTCTACTCCTTTTCACAGTGACGCCATGTTGTCCTGAAAGTACTTCTAAGGGGAGGTGTGGGGGACAAAGATGATAAATTTAAGTATCAATTTATAACTTCTTTTTTTAAAGTTTCAAACCTCATATCTGTAGAGGACTTTAATCTATTTTACCTGGAGGACTCTCAGCCTGGCCTAACCCGAGAGACTCTCAGCCCGGCCTAACTGTAGGGAGTCTAACCCTGACCTAACTATGGGGAGTTTAATCCCAACCTAACCATGGGCACTCTAACCCTGACTTAACCCTGGGGACTCTAACCCTGATTTAACTCTTTTTGCGCAAAGCGACTCGTTGGTGTGCAAGTGTGCGAGTTACCTCAAAGATTCCATCACCACAAAGTCCCAGGAGACGTGGGGGTTTGTCTGAGTAGTAGGTTTAGAGATAGATCAAGGTGAAGCTTACTTTGTGGGCCCATCCGTCTCACGCAACCAACACTCAGACAATCATTTATTCAGTCCACCTGGAAGGTCAGTGTATGTTGGAATCCCACTGCTGTCACCATATGTTAGGTTCTTTTCCAAGGTTTCACACACAAGGTGCAACTCGCACACACCAACTTCTGCAAACAGTTAAGGATTGTTAAAGCCTATACAATCTAGGTGACCCCTTTTGACCCTCTTCACAGGCTTGCGAAGTCGAGTCAAAGTGAGGCCCTGAACAAAGTAAATACATCCCCTTTGAACAGGTCAGTTGGCAATGCTTACAGATACTCTGGCCACTCCCCCACAGCTACATGCCACTCAAGACAACCCCTAGTCGGTCACAGTCACATGTTACCTCAGGTACAATGGTAGGAGATAATGCAAATGTAAATACCCTAATCCTAGAGAATCGTTATGCAGATGATTTCCTGACTCAGTGATTCCCCAAGACAATGTGGGTGTGACATACTTAACTTCAGGGGATGGCTGAAAAGCATTTCTGAATGGAAGAGATTGAATTATAGTTTAATTTGATAATAGTAGGAGCAAATGACTGCCTAAATGAAGTGTGAATTACAATGGATATTCATTCACATTCCTGCATGCTATCTGAGAGACAGAATGTCACCCCCACGCAGTTCCAGAATGTTCAGCTTTGCAATCTAACTCTTTAATATTACATTGATGCCCAAAGAGATATTCCAATTTAATCTTTCAACATCACAGAGGGAGGTACCATCAATATTGACTTGAAGGAAAACTAAAAAGACAGGCACCAGAAATTGTCCTCTCAAGACATCCAGAGATACCCTGCCTCACTATTTCTCCTTCATCAGTAACATAAGCCCCTCCACTGACTGAGGGTAAGAAGATTGCCTCTGAATCTAGAGTCCCAGAGTAGGTCACACCCAATAGGCCCCGAACACCACAGCAACTAAAGTTGTCTGAGGCAAGACAAAGCAAAGCAGTCGGCAAACTTACCTGCAGTTGCTGAGGTGATACCATGTTGTAAAGAAAAGAAAGATTAAAGAATACTGAAGTCACTTTGGATGCACTGGTTGAATGCAATTATTACTTCTTTATTGGATACATTTTGTTTTGGTAACAAACGATTACTTTTATTAAGAAATTTGATGCAGATAACTTTTCATCTCAAATAACTGTTGAGTACAGCAGAGAGACAGACAGACAGAACCTGCACAGTTACCGCCTTTGCTGTTTTTGAATTCATGTGCTGCTGGACATCGGAGTGCATCTGGGAAAATTAACAAACAGTGAATTTCACAACTAATCTTGGAGGAACTGGTTTGGGCGACGTTCACAGCACAGAATCAGATAAGTTAATTGTTGTTTTAAGTCTGTCCCATTGAAAGGCGGTATTAGTGAGTATAGTGGGTTCTTTGTTGATTATATGTTTTTGGAGATAAGTCTCTTGATTAAACTTAAAATATAAGGCATAGCTCTTAACTTAACCTGGTACAGTGTTTTGTAGAGGAATAAGATGGTGTTATTTTCTGGATCTGCAGATTGTGAAGGAGCAAAAATGGCCTTTGCAGTGATATGTACTTCTTGTCAGATGTAGGAGTTTAAAGAGAGTTTAAGGGTTACCGCTGATTATATCTGCCATAATGCTGTTGGTTGCGAATCTTATCAGATTGAGTGGATTCGTTGCAGAGACAGGTAGAAGAGATGAGGAATTTGCAACAGCAACAGCAGTTATAGGAAGGGGGGAAAGTCTCAGATACAGTCACATAGACAGGTTAACTCCAGGAAGGGTAAGAGAGGTCGGCACCTAGGGCAGGAGTCTTTTGTGGATATACCCATTTCAAACAGGAATGCTGTTTTGGAAAATGTAGGGGGTGATAGATTCTCAGGGGAACGTAGCACGAACAGCCACGTTCCTGGTATCGAGACTGGCTCTAATGCAATGCGGGGTACGTCGGCTTCCAAGAGATTAATTGTGTTAGGGGATTCTGTAATCCGAGGTACAGACAGAAGTTTCTGTGGCCAGCAGAGAAAAAGCAGAATGGTGTGTTGTTTCCCTGGTGTCAGGATCAAGGATGTCTCAGAATGTTCTCACAGGGGAGAGGGGCCAGCAAGAGGTCATTGTCCACATTGGAACCAGCGACATAGGAATGGAAAAGGTTGAGATTCTGAAGGGAGATTACAGAGAGTTAGGCAGAAATTTAAAAAGGAGGTCCTCAAAGGTAGTAATATCTGGATTACTCCCAGTGCTACGAGCTAGTGAGGGGAGGAATAGGAGGATAGAGCATATGAATGCATGGCTAAGGAGCTGGTGTATGGGAGAAGGATTCACATTTTTGGATCATTGGAATCTCTTTTGGGGTAGAAATGACCTGTACAAGAAGGACGGATTGCACCTAGATTGGAAGGGGACTAATATACTGGTAGGAAAATTTGCTTGAACTGCTTGGGAGGATTTAAACTAGTAAAGTGGGGGGGTGGAATCCAGGGAGATAGTGAGGAGAGAGATCAATCTGACACTGGTACAGTTGAGAACAGAAGTGAATCAAACAGTCAGGGCAGGCAGGGACAAGTTAGGGACTAATAAACTAAACTGCATTTATTTCAATGCAAGGGGCCTAACAGGGAAGGCAGATGAACTCAGGGCATGGTTAGGAACATGAGACTGGAATATCATAGCAATTACAGAAACATGGCTCAGGGATGGGCAGGACTGGCAGCTTAATGTTCCAGGATACAAATGCTACAGGAAGGATAAAAAGGGAGGCAAGAGAGGAGGGGGGAGTGGCATTTTTGATAAGGGATAGCATTACAGCTGTGCTGAGGGAGGATATTCCCAGAAATACATCCAGGGAAGTTATTTGGGTGGAACTGAGAAATAAGAAAGGGATGATCACCTTATTGGGATTGTATTATAGACCCCCTTATAGTCAGAGGGAAATTGAGAAACAAACTTGTAAAGAGATCTCAGCTATCTGTAAGAATAATAGGGTAGTTACTGTTGGAAATTTTAACTTTCCAAATATCGACTGGGACTGCCATGGTGTTAAAGGTTTAGATGGAGAGGAATTTCTTAAGTGCGAGAAAGACAATTTTCTGATTCAGTATGTGGATGTACCTAGTAGAGAAGGTGCAAAACTTGACCTACTTTTTGGAAATAAAGCAAGGCAGGTGACTGAGGTGTCAGTGGGGGAACACTTTGGGGCCAGCGACCATAATTCTATTCGTTTTAAAATCGTGATGGAAATGGATAGACCAGATCTAAAAGTTGAAGTTCTAAATTGGAGAAAGGGCAATTTTAACGGTAGTGGAAAGAACTTTCAAAAGCTGATTGGAGGCAGATGTTCGCAGAGAAAAGGGGCGGCTGGAAAATGGGAAGCCTTTAGAAATGAGATAACAAGAATCCAGAGAAAGTATATTCCTGTCAGGGTGAAAGGAAAGGCTGGTAGGTATAGGGAATGCTGGATGACTAAAGAAATTGAGGGTTTGGTTAAGAAAAAGAAGGAAGCATATGTCAGGTATAGACAGGATAGATCGAGTGAATCCTTAGAAGAGTATAAAGAAAGTAGGAGTATGCTTAAGAGGGGAATCAGGAGGGCAAAAAGGGGACATGAGATAGCATTGACAATTAGAATTAAGGAGAATCCAAAGGGTTTTTACAAATATGTTAAGTCAAAAGGGTAACTAGGGAGAGAACAGGGCCCCTCAAAGATCAGCAAGGCGGCCTTTGTGTGGAGCCACAGAAAATGGGGGAGATACTAAATGAATATTTTGCATAAGTATTTACTGTGGAAAAGGATATGGAAGATATAGACTGTAGGGAAATAGATGGTGACAACTTGCAAAATGTCCAGATTACAGAGGAGGAAGTCTTGGATGTCTTAAAACGGTTATAGGTGGCTAAATCCCCAGGACCTGATCAGGTGTACCCGAGAACTCAGTGGAAGCTACAGAAGTGACTGCTGGACCTCTTGCTGAGATATTTGTATCATCGATAGTCATAGGTGAGGTGCCAGAAGACTGGAGGTTGGCAAACGTGATGCCACTGTTTAGGGAGGGCGGTAAAGACAAGCCAGGGAACTATAGACCAGTGAGCCTGACCTCAGTGGTGGGCAAGTTGTTGGAGGGAATCCTGAGGGACATGTTCTACATATATTTGGAAAGGCAAGGACTGATTAGGAATAATCAACATGGCGTGTGTGGGAAATCATGTCTCACAAATTTGATTGAGTTTTTGAAGAAGTAACAAAGAAGATTGATGAGGGCAGATCAGTAGATGTGATCTATATGGACTTCAGGAAGGCGTTTGACAAGGTTCCACATGGGAGACTAATTAGCAAAGTTAGATCTCATGGAATATTTGGATCCAGAATGGCTCAAAGGTAGAAAACAGGGTGGTGATAGAGGGTTGTTTTTCAGACTGGAGGCCTGTGACCAGTAGAGTGCCACAAGGATCGGTGCTGGGTCCTCTACTTTTTGTCATTTACAGAAATGATTTGGATGCGAGCATAAGAGGTACAGTTAGTAAGTTTGCAGATGACACCAAAATTGGAGGTGTAGTGGACAGCGAAGAGGGTTACCTCAGATTACAACAGGATCTGGACCAGATGGGCCAATGGGCAGAGAAGTGGCAGATGGAGTTTAATTCAGATAAATGCAAGGTGCTGCATTTTGGGAAAGCAAATCTTAGCAGGACTTAGACACTTAATGGTAAGGTCCTACGAAGTGTTGCTGAACAAAGAGGCCTTAAAGTACAGGTTCATAGCTCCTTGAAAGTGGAGTTGCAGGTAGATAGGATAGTGAAGAAGGCGTTTGGTATGCTTTCCTTTATTGGTCAGAATATTCAGTACAGGAGTTTGGAGGTCATGTTGCGGCTGGACAGGACATTGGTTAAGCCACTGTTGGAATATTGCTTGCAATTCTGGTCTCCTCCCTATCGGAAATATATTGTGAAACTTGAAAGGGTTCAGAAAAGATTTACAAGAATGTTGCCAGTGTTGAAGGATTTGAGCTATAGGGAGAGGCTGAACAGGCTGGGGCTGTTTTCCCTGAAGCGTCGGAGGCTGAGGGGTGACCTTGTAGAGGTTTACAAAACTATGAAGGGCATGGATAGGATAAATAGACAAAGTCTTTTCCCTGGGATCGGGGAGTCCAGAACTAAAGGACATAAGTTTAGGGAGAGAGGGGAGAGAAATAAAAGAGACCTAAGGGACAACGTTTTTACGCAGAGGGTGGTACGTGTATGGAATGAGCTGCCAGAGGATGTGGTGAAGGCTGGTACAATTGCAACATTTAAGAGGCATTTTGATGGGTATATGAATAGGAAGGGTTTGGAGGGATATGGGCTGGGTGCTGGCAGGTGGGACTAGATTGGGTTGGGATATCTGGTCGGCATGGACAGGTTGGACTGAAGGGTCTGTTTCCATGCTGTACATCTCTATGACTCTAACTGGTAAAAGTATGTTTATTTTTTGTCGTGACCTATATAGCAGTGGGGACTACAATGCTCAGACAGTAACTAGACTCAGTGTTTCCAGCAGCCAGCATGGAATTCTGATTTTTGAAGAGCGAGCAGGCATAAAATAAGACTTTGCAGTTGGCACCTGGTCACAGTCAATACAAGTTTAGGCCCTTGTCAGTTTGCTCCTGTTTTGCGCAAAAGCTGGCCCTACAACCACCATTTCTGGAATGAGCGATGTAACCTCCACAACCCATGATTGGCTTTCCCTTTTCCTGACACTGTTACATGCAAGATATTTGTATTTCTTTTATCTTGAAGATGTTCCATTTGACACAGAATCCACAAGAACTATGAACCTACCTGCCTTTTGTTACTCCTTACACATCGTAAAGGTCAGCAGCACAAATGTTCATCACCATGTGCACCAATTTGTGATATACTGGGGCCTGAGAGTAATTCCACACGGCTGATTGGGTGGGAAGCAAAAGGCACCATTAAACTTCACCTCCCACTTATCTAAAAGTTCCTGATGGGCCCTGAAAATCACATCCATTTTCTCTGACCCAACATCTCAACAAACTGGTTTCAATTTCCCCAGAAGCACGTGGAAAATCCACAACAGAATATAAACTGCATACAGTCAATATGGTCACCTGATGTGCAAGTTGCATCTCAAAATCCTGCTTGGCTGTGGCTGCAGAAATCCTGACCAAACCACATAATTACACATGACTTTAACTCAGTTCAGAAGAGCACAGTGTGGAGTGAAGAGTTGGCAATTTGTTTCTATTTTCTCTCGCAAAGAGCTAATAAAGATTCAATGGGCCATACAGCATTTATTTCATGATCTGAATTTCCTTGGTTCTTTAATTCGAAATCTAAACTTTAATTATGTGACCTTTTATCTAAGTTCATAAGTAAATGGGGAAATATATAGTCTTTCAAATTTAAGATCACTTTCTACAAACCAGTGTTCAGCATTATTGATAGTTCTGAGTATGGTAACTGACATAAGCTATCTGCTCCTACAAAAACTATCAGACTACAAAAAAAATGTAATGACTCAGTGATTTGAACTTAGAAGTTAGAATCCCTAAAGTGTGGAAACAGGCCCCTTGACCCAACAAGTTTATACCGACCCTCCGAAGACTAACCCACCCAGACCCATTCCCCTAGCCTGTATTTATCCCTGATTAATGCACCTAACCTCCACATCCCTGAACACTATGGGCAATTTACCTTGGCCAATTCACCTAACCTGCACATCTTTGGATTGTAGGAAGAAACCGGAGCACCTGGAGGAAACCCACGCAGCCACAGGGAGAATGTGCAAACTCCACACAGACAGTCGTCCAAGGTCGGAATCGAACCTGGGTCCCTGATGCTGTAAGGCCGCAGTGCTAAACACTGCACCGCCCCACATTTGAATTAAGAAACACAAATAGCACAACATGAATTTGCAAACAGCATAATATGAAACTTGATGTCTGTGAACCATCAATTCAGACTTGTTTAATTTGAATTAAGAAAAATGGACGATGATCTACCTACGAGGGAGGTATTCTTATGATTTTTACTCAGCAGGCCAACCTTTCCCACTTGTCTTAAGTATCTGCTGCAGAAACTGCACCTTGCCACCCTTCTGTGCTTGGGGGCACCAGCTGTGATGAAAGGAATTTCTACATTCATAACAAGGAGCCCAACTTTTACCCCAGACAAAAATTCTCACTGGAACCAATCAGAAAAGCAAAGCTGGTAACTGTCAAGATCTATTCAACCTTCAAATATCTACAGAATGTAAATATGTCAGAAATGCCACAGGAGCAAGTGTTGTAAACATCAACACATGTTTTTGAGTGGGGAAACAACATAAGACAGACAGTGGATGGTTCATCCTTTAGGATCAGGCTTGATGGTGCCAGACTTGCAAACTGATGAGCAAAGGAAGGCCCAATCTCTAAGGCTAGGCTGCCCAAAAGCAACATGATTGAAACTTCACTAGTTTATTACATTTTTACATATTGTCTGCAGCACACAGACAGGCCATTTGAAACAAATGATCTATGCTAAACTTTATGCTCCAAATATGCTCTCATCCCACTTTACTTCATTCCACCATAACTACACATCTCTTTATTCTTCGCTGTCTTGTGTTTATCGGGCTTCACCTGAAATGCATCTGTTATTTACTTCAGCTACTCATTGTGGCATCAAGTTTGTAATTTGCACCATTTTCTGGGTAAGGAAGTTTCCATGTTTAATAAAGTTTACACATGCAGTGGGTCATAACATCTTTCACAGAAAACACACAATAAAGGCGTGGAACGCATATAATTCCACAGAAATTCCTAACTGGAAATTTACAAAACTGCAGCCCTTGAAAGCTGTTAACTAAGTAAATGGTTTCCAGATGTATCCATGAGTTCAAATGTTTGTGGGAGGAACAGAGGAGTTGGCGCAAGGGGTATACAACTTTGTCACATTTTTAGGAAAATATAGCGTACACAATAAATATTGTCAATTTTCAACTTTCCAGGTATTCTTTTCAAAATATACTTGCCACAACAATTTAATTTGAATGTACACAAGAATTTTGTTTTTATGCTTCTGACAGTAAAGCTTAATCACCTTTACTATAGTCCTTCTGATCCCATATTTTCCAAATGTATAAATGATATTCAGTCCAAGCTACAACTAATTTACCAAGCCAACAGAATCACTCAACTCAGTCTCAATTTGATTTTCATAATTAGATCTCAAGTAATGCTGCATTTCCCCAGACAGTATCTATATGAGAATAGCTTGCTAATTATTACACTAATACTTTATGTAAGCACTCTTTTAGTAACATGAACACAGACTTTAAAAAGGGTATTTTATTTCAAAGAGAAACAGCTGTATTTTCCACATAAACCACCTTCTGCTTTCCATATGTACACCTTCAAATTAAGCTTTTGAAAAGTCCACCTGTTTTATCGAAAGGAAAAATCGGTATAGCATTTTCTTTTAAGCCAAGAACAATGAAAGAAAAATGTATCAAACCTTATAATCTAAAGTAATTTCATCACTCCTGACATATGGACAAAATGTCTGCAACCTACAACTAGTTCAAAAATGTCACTTTGTCACCTAGGCAACCATTTTTCTCAACAAGATTGGTGCAAAGATAACAAAACTAACAATTTGTGTTGCTAGCGTTGGTGATCAAATAAAACAGTGCAGCTGCTGCAATCTATAAGAACAGATATAGTATGGAAATATCAATTAAAATTCCAAAGAGAATTGCATGACATCGCTTCCTGCAGTCTTTTTAATCTACAATATTAACACACACTGATCTTTTCTTCTTTTCTCTTGAATGCTTTCCTGGAAAAGGATTCCATATACTCAGACAGTCACTTGACACTTCATTCAAAATGGTATCTTTTATGTGGGAACCTAGCCAGCAAGCATCAGGATGCCAATGAAGCATGTCAACCATGCTCTTGCCTCAGTAGGTGGTACTCACCCTTCTGATTCAGAAGGATGTCAGCTCAAACCCATATTCAAAACAGTTCAAAATTATGAGGGATTATTTGGGAAAATAAAGGTAAACTTTTCAATACCCGAAAGGTTGATAATCAGAGGGTACAGATTTAAGGCAATTGGCAAGAAAACCAGTGTTGATAGTTAAAAATCACATAACACCAGGTTATAGTCCAACAGGTTTAATCGGAAGCACACTAGCTTTCGGAGCGATGCTCCTTCATTAGGTGATAGTGGAGGGCTCGATCGTAACACAGAATTTATAGCAAAAATTTGCAGTGTGATGTTGGTTATACATTGAAAAATTGATTGTCTGTTAAGCCTTTCATCTGTTAGAATGCAGTGATAGTTTCACTTCTTTCATGTGTAAATCACAAAAGATATATTTGTATGCAATTACAGCATAGTATCGACACAGTCAGATACAGCGGTGGGTACAGATGCAACACCAACCTTCAAAGAGAATTGGATGTACATGCGAGAGACAAAAAAAGAGAAACAACAGGGAAGTGGGAGTAACTGGTTTGCTTAGTATAAGTGCCAAACCTGCCTCATTGGGCTAAATGGATCCTTCTCTGCTGTGTAACTCCACAATGTTTGAACCTCAACTCCAGGGAGTTGACCACACAAGCTAAGTTGGCAGCTGTGGGTGCTGAAGGAATTCTGTACTTGAAGTGAGATGCTTCCTTTCGGGTGAAACATTAAAATCCCTGTCCTGTGAGATTGTTGCAAAAAGATCCCAGTGCAAATCTATTTACAAGCAAGGAAGTTAGTCTCCAGTGCCCTTAACCAACATCATTAAAACTGGTTACCTGATCACTTCTCACATTATTGTTTACGAAATCTTGGCATAAACAAATCAGTGACCACATTTAGCCACAACAGTGATTGCACTTCAAAAGGCAATTAATTGACTATAAAGTGCTTTGGAATGTCCTACATTCATATAAAGCACTGCTTTCTTATGCTTGTTACAGGTACAAAATATAATTTTAAAACTAAAATATTGGATGAGAAACAGATTAGTGAAAGGGAGTATTTGTTTGTTCCCCTTACAACACACAATTCATTTCCTCAATTCAATAGACCTAATGGATGTAAAATTAACCTTTCTGGACCACAGCCAGGATACAGTTTCAACAAATTGTTCATAAAACTTAAAAGAAAAGCACAATTTCCTTTTTATATATTATCTTCAAAACTAATCATAAAGTGTGGAATGTAATTAACAAGCCTAGTTTGTATTGAACCAATGGCAAAAATATTTATGGCATCTATTTTATCATAAATTTCACAGAATCATACAAAGGTTACAACAGAGAAGGTGGTCATTCAGCCCATCATGTTCAGACTTCTCTGTGCAACAGCAAGTCAACTACTGACACTTTCCAGCCTTTTCCCCATGGCCACCGAGTTTTTTTTTCCTCCTCAGACAATCTTTTCAAATCTTTATTAAATCTTCCCCGCCCCGCTCTCAGGTAGTGCATTCCAGATCCTCACTACTCAGTGCAAAAAAAGCATTTTTCACATGCTGTTTTGTTTCTCACGTGAAATCAGTGGTCTCTGGCTCTTGACACTTTCACCAGTTTGTCCCGAGCTAAGCTTTTGAAAAAAGCGTCAGTGTTGTGGATTTAATTGATACAAAAGGAGAAGAATAGTGGAGAAGGTGGAAGTAGTGAATGTTTTGGAGACAGTAGGGAAAATGGTGGTTTTCTCAAGTTTAGCAAAAGCATTATAAACTAAAGTCACATGAAACAAGTATGGATGTGAAGCCATTGTGTATTGAAAAATCTGAAAATTAAGGATCTAAGCTCCACAGTAAAAAATGAGGTCTGCAGATGCTGGAGATCACAGCTGCAAATGTGTTGCTGGTCAAAGCACAGCAGGCCAGGCAGCATCTCAGGAATAGAGAATTCGACGTTTCGAGCATAAGCCCTTCATCAGGAAAACCTGATGAAGGGCTTATGCTCGAAACGTCGAATTCTCTATTCCTGAGATGCTGCCTGGCCTGCTGATCTAAGCTCCACAGTCTATTTAGCTTTAATTTCAGTTATCATCATGCTGGCTGCAATTAATTAGGTCTCATCTGTAAAATAATGTTGAATTTAATATCTTTTCTATAGGTCACAAGATAATTTTTAAAGATTTGAAAATGATTAAAAAACTGAGCATGAAATAATACACCACAGTTGGAAAACACTAGCTTTGTAAACTTCCATGAGCCAGTAGAATACAGACATTTTTACATATTTGATTTTAACAAGTATTTAGGACTTACGCAAAAATGTATTATGCATGATTTTACATGGGAAATCCCTCAGAATATAATTTAAAACTGCAAGTATGGGAAACTCCCAACATGCTACTCCACAAGAAAAAAAATGACATTTCATGTTATGTCATCAAATTTTAAGCTTTCATCATGCCATGTTGACCAAATTTGAGCTTTCGTTAAAAAGTAAATATTAGGAAGATTGAAGCCTTTTATTTTAGTCCACTCCAGAAGCTGTTCCCTAGTACCGATTCCATGCCTCTCCCTGGCAACAGTCTGAGATTAAGGCAGTCTGTTCACAAACGTGGTGTCAAATTTGAACCAGAAATGCCATCTCTGAGGATGTCTATTTACAACATCATCCCTGCCTCAGCTCATCCAAGCTGAAACTCTCAACCATGTCTTTGTCACCTCTAGATTTGAGATTTTCAATACAATCCTGGTTGGTTTTACAGATTATACTCACCATAAGTTTGAGATAATCAAAAATGCCCTTAACTTGCAGGAAATCATCGTCCCCTATTAGCCAATGTTTGATTAGCTACATGAGACACCAGCGCTGAAAATGTGTTGCTGGAAAAGTGCAGCAGGTCAGGCAGCATCCAAGGAACAGGAGATTCGACGTTTCGGGCATAAGCCCTTCTTCAGGAATGAGGAAAGTGTGTCCAGCAGGCTAAGATAAAAGGTAGGGAGGAGGGGCGATGGAGATGCAATAGGTGGAAGGAGGTCAAGGTGAGGGTGGTAGGCCGGAGTGGGGTGGGGGCGAAGAGGTCAGGAAGAAGATTGCAGGTTAGGAAGGCGGTGCTGAGTTCGAGGGATTCGACTGAGACGAGGTGAGGGGAGGGGAAATGAGGAAACTGGAGAAATCTGAGTTCATCCCTTGTGGTTGGAGGGTTCCCAGGCGGAAGATGAGGTGCTCTTCCTCCAACCGTCGTGTTGTTATGGTCTGGTGATGGAGGAGTCCAAGGACCTGCATGTCCTTAGTGGAGTGGGAGGGGGAGTTAAAGTGTTGAGCCACGGGGTGGTTGGGTTGGTTGGTCCGGGTGTCCCAGAGGTGTTCTCTGAAACGTTCCGCAAATAGGCGGCCTGTCTCCCCAATATAGAGGAGGCCACATCGGGTGCAGCGGATGCAATAGATGATGTGTGTGGAGGTGCAGGTGAATTTGTGGCAGACATGGAAGGATCCCTTGGAGAGAAGTAAGGGAGGAGGTGTGGGCGCAAGTTTTGCATTTCTTGCAGTGCAGGGGAAGGTGCCGGGAGTGGAGGTTGGGTTGGTGGGGGGTATGGACCTGACGAGGGAGTCACGAGGAAGTGGTCTTTTCGGAACGCTGATAGGGGAGGGGGGGGAAATATATCCCTGGTGGTGGGGTCTGTTTGGAGGTGACGGAAATGATGGCGGATGATACGCTGTATATGGAGGCTGGTGGGGTGGTAGGTGAGAACCAGTGGGGTTCTGTCCTGGTGGCGGTTGGAGGAGCGGGAAGTGGAGGAGATGCGGCGGAGGGCATCGTTGATCACGTCTGGGGGGAATCGACGGTCCTTGAAGAAGGAGGCCATCTGAGCTGTACGGTATTGGAACTGGTCCTCCTGGGAGCAGATACGGCGGAGACGATGAATTGTGAATATGGGATGGCGTTTTTACAGGGGGCAGGGTGGGAGGAGGTGTAGTCTAGGTAGCTGTGGGAGTCAGTTGGTTTATAGTAGATGTCCGTGTTGATGCGGTCGCCTGAGATAGAAATGGAAAGGTCTAGGAAGGGGAGGGAGGAGTCTGAGACGGTCCAGGTGAATTTGAGATCGGGGTGGAAGGTGTTGGTAAAGTGGATGAACTGTTCAACCTCCTCTGAGGCAGTGCCGATACAGCGCCCACACCTCCTCCCTTACTTCTCTCCAAGGCCCCAAGGGATCCTTCCATGTCTGCCACAAATTCACCTGCACCTCCACACACATTATCTATTGCATCCGTTGCACCCGATGTGGCCTCTTCTATATTGGGGAGACAGGCCGCCTACTTGCGGAACGTTTCAGAGAACACCTCTGGGACACCCGGACCAACCAACCCAACCACCCCGTGGCTCAACACTTTAACTCCCCCTCCCACTCCACCAAGGTCATGCAGGTCCTTGGACTCCTCCACCGCCAGACCATAACAACATGATGGTTGGAGGAAGAGCGCCTCATCTTCCGCCTAGGAACCCTCCAATCACAAGGGACGAACTCAGATTTCTCCAGTTTCCTCATTTCCCCTCCCCCCACTTTGTCTCAGTCAAATCCCTGGAACTCAGCACTGCCTTCCTAACCTGCAATCTTCTTCCTGACCTCTCCGCCCCCACCCCACTCCGGCCTATCACCCTCACCTTGACCTCCTTCCACCTATCGCATCTCCATCGCCCCTCCCCCAAGTCCCTCCTCACTACCTTTTATCTTAGCCTGCTGGACACACTTTCCTCATTCCTGAAGAAGGGCTTATGCCCGAAACGTCAAATCTCCTGTTCCTTGGATGCTGCTTGACCTGCTGCGCTTTTCCAGCAACACATTTTCAGCTCTGATCTCCAGCATCTGCAGACCTCACTTTCTCCTACATGAGACCCCAATCAAGAAAAGTCTTGATTTTAAAATTCCTATCCTTATTTTCAAAACTTTCAAGGTCCTTGCCTCTCCCTATCTCTACAATGTCCGCCAAACCCATAACCCTCTTAGAAATCTCTGCTCCTCCAATTGTATTCTCTTGATCATCACAGATCTTAACAGTTCCAGTTTTGGTGGGAGTGTCTTCAGTTGCCTGGGTCACAACATCTTGAAATGCCTCCCTGTAGTTCTGCGCCTTTCCCAAACACATTTTTCTTTTAATACAGTCCTAAAAACATGCCTTTTTAGGTCAAACGCCCAAGAATTTGATTTTTTTTGTGGTTTGGTGTCCTCGTTTATTTAAAAGGCAACTTGCGATGTTTCATGAAGTTAAAGATGCTATGTATTGTGGTATTTCAGTTTTATTTCAAAGAAGGAACCATGAATTTAGAAATCCTAAATTTCAATTACTTTTGACTTTAACTCATTTCAAGGATAAAGTTTGATAATGCTCAGAATTGAAATACTCTAATTTTACACCAAAAACAGCAATTTATTCTCGCCAAGGAGGTAGTAATCATAGGCCATAAAGCACTGGAGAAAGGGACAGTTTTATCGTAAGATGAGGCTCAAGCTAACACTTTTGCCCAATTTAAAAGGAAAGCCATTTTTTAAATACACAACACTGGAAAGAAAGATAGTGCACCATTAAACAACAGCAATAACAATGTTTTGAGGCACATCAGAATGAAGCATACTGCATAGGGGAAAAAATTACATCTTTTGCACTTCCTTTATTTTCCAATTTGAATTGTTTTACCCTCAGGCTCTATACCTGACATGGAATTTACATGCTGTAAATATTAAGTCTATTAGAATCATATTGAGTGGAACATGCTGTACTTGAATAAATTGAATATTATTCTGCAAGATTTAACTTGACATGTTTTTGTACATTTTATTTTACAACAAATTTCATGTGTAATGCATATTTTTGGAAAAATACAAATTTGTCATGGTCTCACTCAAGATTTTGAATAGAACAAATAAGTAGAAACTGTTTTTACTGGCAGCAAGGTCAGTAAGCAGAGGACACAAATTTAAGGTCATTGGAAAAAGTATCAGAAGAAAGATATGGTGAAATATTTTTAAGTGCTGACATGTGATCAGGAATTCACTGCTTCAGAGCACTGTGGAAGAAGATGAAACTGCAACTCCCAAAAGAGAATAAGAGGTATATTTGAAAAGGAAAAAATTACAGGTCCAAAGGGAATAAGAAAAGGATTGGGACTAATTTGAAAGCTTTTCTATAAGTGCCAGCTCAGGTACAATGGGCTAAATGGCCTCAAACTGTGTTGTATGATTGCATGCTTATTCATGGGAAACAATGCATCTTTCAGCTGTGTCTGCTGTAATAAATTGGGGAATTACCTGCTAATTGCAATGTGTTAGGGGACGTGACAGCAGTCCCACCTCAAAGGAGTTTATATTACTAGCAGCTCTCCCATGATATTGCTCAGGATCAGTGGAAGGTTTCCTAATAAAGAAAATATGCCATTAAAAGTATCAACAGAAGCTATAACTTAATGTAAGGATGGCTGCATTGTGGTCACATGTTCTAAATGCATTGTACTGGGAAAGGGGATACCAAGTGGATCGGACTATGCTGAAGGCCATATAATCAAATATATAGCAAGTTGTACCCATCCTGCTCTGAGCCTTTGGAGACCATCAAACCATAACCTCTCAATATGTCCCATTAAGCACAATCTTTACTTAAACCATCATTTGCCATCATCTGCAACTTTAGGCATCTCATATGCACAAACAGGAACAGAAGGATAATATTTTGCCCCAAGAGCCCTATTTGTCATTCAGTAATATTGTGGCTAATTTGATTGAAACCACAAAGCCATTCATCTGTCCCAAAAAACCTTTCACCTCCTTGCTTTCTAAGAATGTACCTACCTCTGCCTTAAACACTTTCACCACACAACCCCAATCCCCATGTTTATAAACAAAGTTCAGCAGGTAAAAGGAAAGGCAAATGGAATGTTAGCCTTTATTTTTAAGGTCTGGAGTATAAATATAGGGAGGTCTTGCTAAAACCATACAAGACACTAGTCAGACCATAAGTAGAATACTGTGAACTATTTTGGTCCCCGTATCTAAGGAAAGATATCATGGCATTGGAGGCAGTCCAATGATGGCTCAGTAGGTTCATGCCAAGTGCAGAGCAACTTTCAGTGGTTTTGGAATGTATAAGATATAGAGGTGCTAATACTTGACGATCTTTACAATTTCAAGGCATTGAAATGTGGTCATCATCCGTTTTAATTCAACCAGATGGAATTTAATTTAGATAAATGGAAGGTGCTGCATTTTGGGAATGCAAATCTTAGCAGGACTTATACAATTGATGGTAAGATCCTAGGGAGTGTTGCTGAACAAAGAGACCTTGGAGTGCAGGTTCATAGCTCCTTGAAAGTGGAGTCACAGGTAGATAGGAAGTGAAGAAGGTGGTTGGTATGTTTTCCTTTATTGGTCAGAATATTGAGTGCAGGAGTTGAGAGGTCATGTTGCATCTGTACAGGACACTTTTGGAATATTGTGTGCAATTCTGGTCTGCTTCCTATCAGAAGGATGTTGTGAAACTTGAAAGGGTTCAGAAAAGATTTACAAGGATATTGCCAGGGTTGGAGGATTTGAGCTATAGGGAGAGGTTGATGGGCTGGGTCTGTTTTCCCTGGAGCATCATAGGCTAGGAGGTGACCTTATAGAGGTTTATAAAATCATGAGGAGCGTGGATAGGATAAATAGACAAAGTTTCTTCCCTGAAATGGGGGAGTCCAGAACTAGAGGGTATTGGTTTACGGTGAGAGGGGAAAGATATAAAAGAGACCTAAGGGACAACCTTTTCACACAGAGAGTAGTATGTGTATGGAATGGGTTGCCAGAGGAAATGGTGGATGCACATATGATTGCAACGTTTAAAAGGCATCTGGATGTGTATATGAATAGGAAGGATTTGGAGGTATGGGGTGGGTCCTGGCACTGGATGAGATATCTGGTCAGCATGGACGAGTTGGACCGAAGGATCTGTTTCCATGCTGTATATCTCCATGACACTAGTGGGTAGGCCAGGACATACTTATTGGATTTTAGAAGAACACGTTTAGAACACTTCGTACAATTCTGGTCACACTTCTATAGGAAAAATGTTGTTAAACTGAAGAGGGTGCAGAAAAGGTTTACAAAAATGTTGCCAGGACTAGAATTATAGGGACAGGCTGAATAGGCTGGGCAAAAGTGAGTATTGCAGATGCTGGAGATTAGAGTGAATAAGCGGCCTTTTTCTCTGGAGCATCAGAGGCTGAGAGGTGACTTTATAAAGGTTTATAAAATCATGAAAAGCATGAATAGTGTGAATGACCAAGGTCTTTTTTTCTAGGATGCGGTAGTCCAAAACAAAAGGGAATAGATTTAAAATGAGAGAGGAAAGATTTAAAAAGGAGTGACAGATAACTTTCATGCTGAGGGTGGTGCACGTATGGAACAAACTGCCAGAGGCAGTAATGTAGGCGGGTACAATTATATTATTTAAAAGGCATCTGTATAGGTATATGTCGAGGAAGGATTTAGAGGGATATGGGCCAAACGCTGGCAAATGGGGCTAGGTCAGATTAGGATGACTGGTCAGCACAGACAATTTGGAGTGAAGAGTCTGCTTCCATGCTATATGTTTTTATGACTCTATAACCAAACACTTCTGGTCTGAACTTCATAACTAACCTCCTTATGCTGAGGTAATCTTCAGTGATGTCCTAGGACTGAGACAACTGTCCTCCAACAACTACAACCATTTTCCCTTGTGCTAGGTGTAACCTCAATCAGTGGAGGGTTTTCCCACTGATTCTGATTGAACCCAGTTTTGCAAGGTCTCACTGGTGACAGGTTCAGTCACTCTCAACTCACCCCTGAAGTTCACTTCTATTGTCCATGCTTGGACCAAGGCTGTAAGGTGGTGAGGAACAAAGTGGCCCCAGCAGAACTAAGCATCAGCAAGCAAGCTATTGCGAAGCAATTGCCATTTAAAACCACTGTCAACAATCCCTTGCATCACTTTGCTGATGATTGAGAATAGACTGAAATGGCAGTAATTGATCAGATTGGATTTGCCCTGCCTTTTGTGGACAGGACTTTCTGGGACAATTTTCCTCATTGCCAGGTTTATTTCTTGATATCACATGGAGTGAACTGAATTGGCTGAAACCTGGTTTTTATTTTATGCTTTCCTGGGATGAGGGCATCACTGGCAAGGGCAACATTTGTTGTCAATCCCTAATTCCCATTATTTGAACTGAATGGCTTGCTAGGCCATCTCTGAGGGCAGTTAAGATTTTTGCTGTGGATCTGGAGTCACGTGGATGCCAAACCCTGGAAGGATGGCAGATTTCCTTCCCTAACCGACAATCAACGATGGTTTCATGGTCAACGCTGAGGAGACTAGCTTTCAATTCCAGGTTTATTAACTGAATTTAATTTTGGAATTGGAAGCCATATCCCAGAGAATTAGACAAGATCTCAGAATTACTCATGCAGTGATATCACCATTGTCCCACTATCTCCAACTGGTATCTGTGATGCTGAAGTGGAGGCCAAGATGAAGCTGCTTTCGCCCATTAGCCGCTTAACTGTCTATCACCATTCACACTAGGGGTGACAGGACTCCAGAGCTTAGAAGTGATCTGTTAGTTGGGGGAAATCACTTGCCTTAGCCTATTGCTTACTGCTTCCAATGGTGTGGATGAAAATAGTCCTGTGTTGTAGCGTCACCACATCATTTTCATAAATGCCTATAGCAGCTACAGTTGTGCCCTCCTTCCCTCTCATTGAACCAAAGTTGATCCACTGTCTTGATGCCAATGTTAAAGTGGGGGATATGTCAGGCCATGAAGTTACAAGTTGTAAGTTAGAACATAGAACATAGAAGGATACAGCGCAGTACAGGCCCTTCGGCCCTCGATGTTGCGCCGACCGAATCCTACCTAACCTATACTAGCCCAATAACTTCCAAATGCCTATCCAATGCCCGCTTAAATGACCATAAAGAAGGAGAGTTCACCACTGATACGGGCAGGGCATTCCATGAACTCACAACCCGCTGTGTGAAGAATCTACCCCTAACATCTGTCCTATACCTACCACCCCTTAATTTAAAGCTATGTCCCCTAGTAACACCTGACTCCATTAGCGGTAAAAGATTCTAGTATCTACCCTATCTAAACCCCTAATCATCTTATACACTTCTATCAGATCTCCCCTAAACCTTCTCTTCTCCAATGAGAACAGCCCCAAGTGCCTCAGCCTTTCCTCATAAGATTTTCCTACCATTCCAGGCAACATCCTGGTAAACCTCCTCTGCACTCGTTCTAAAGCTTCCACATCCTTCCTATAGTATGGCGACCAAAACTGCACACAATACTCCAGATGAGGCCTCACCAGAGTCTTATACAACTGCAACATGACCTCAGGACTCCGGAACTCAATTCCTCTGCCAATAAAGCCCAGTACACCATATGCCTTCCTCACAGCACTATTTACCTGGGTGGCAACTTTCAGAGATCTGTGTACATAGACACCAAGATCCCTCTGCTCATCCACACTACCAAGTAGCCTACCATTAGCCCAGTAATCCATCATCTTGTTATTCCTACCAAAGTGAACGACTTCGCACTTAGCTACATTGAATTCCATTTGCCACATTTCCGCCCAGCTCTGCAACTTATCTATATCCCGCTGTAACCTACCACTTCCTTCCTCACTATCCACAACTCCACCGACTTTTGTGTCATCCGCAAACTTGCTTACCCAGCTTTCAAGTCCTTCCTCTAGATCATTTATAAAGATAACAAAAAGCAATGGTCCCAAAACAGATCCTTGTGGTACACCGCTAGTAACTGCGCTCCAAGATGAACATAATCCATCAACTACTACCCTCTGTCTCCTTCCAGCCAGCCAATTCCTAATCCAAACCTCTAATGTATCCTCAATGCCATACCTCCGAAGTTTTAGCATTAGCCTACCATGGGGAACCTTATCGAACGCCTTACTAAAATCCATATACACAACATCTACTGCTTTACCCTCATCCACTTCCTTAGTCACCTTCTCAAAGAACTCAATAAGGTTTGTGAGGCACGACCTGCCCTTCACAAAACCATGCTGGCTATCCCTGATCACGTTATTCCTACCCAGATGTTCATAAATCTTATCCCTTACCATTCTCTCTAAGACTTTGCCCACCACTGAAGTCAGACTCACTGGCCTATAGTTACTAGGGCTATCCCTACTCCCTTTCTTGAAAATGGGACCACATTCGCTATCCTCCAGTCCTCTGGTACTATTCCCGTTGACAATGACGACATAAAAATCCAGGCCAATGGCTCTGCTATCTCCTCCCTAGCTTCCCATAGGATCCTGGGGTAAATGCCATCAGGCCCAGGAGACTTATCTATATTCATCCTTTCCAATATTCCCAAAACCTCTTCCCTGCATATTTCCAGGGCATCCATTCTAATTATTTGTGATTCCATATTCACATCAGCAACAGTGTCCTGTTCCTGAGTGAATACTGATGAAAAGTACTGATTTAATGTCTCTCCAATCTCCTCCACCTCCACACACAACTTCCCACTACTATCCTTGACTGGACCGATACCTACCCTAGTCATCCTTTTATTCTTGACATACCTATAGAAAGCCTTTGGGTTTTCCCTAATCCTACCAGCTAAAGACTTTTCATGTCCCCTTCTCGCTTCTCTTAGCTCCCTCTTTAGCTCCTTCCTGGCTACCTTATAACTCTCAATCGCCCCAACTGAACCTTCACGCCTCATCTTTACATATGCCGCCTTCTTCCCTTTCACAAGGGACTCCAATTCCTTACTAAACCACGGCTGCCTCACAAGGCCCTTTACACCGTGCCTGACTGGTACATACCTATCAAGGACACGCAGTAGCTGCTCCTTGAACAATCCCCACATCTCATTAGTGTTCTTCTCTTGAAGCCTGTTTTTCCAATCCACACATCCTAAGTCATGCCTCACTGCATCATAATTTCCCTGCCCCCAGCTATAGCTCTTGCCCTGCGGCGCACGATTATCCCTCTCCATCACTAAAGTAAAAGTCACCGAGTTGTGGTCACTGTCCCCGAAGTGCTCACCTACCTCCAAGTCTAACACCTGGCCTGGTTCATTACCTAGAACCAAATCCAATATAGCCTCCCCTCTTGTTGGCCTGTCGACATATTGTGTCAGGAAACCCTCCTGCACACATTGTACAAACACCGACCCATCTAATGAACTCGAGCTATAGCTCTCCCAGTCAATATCTGGGAAGTTAAAGTCCCCCATAACAACCACCCTGCTACCTTCACTCTTTTCCTGAATCATCCTCGCAATATTATCCTCTACTTCTCTAGGACTATTAGGAGGCCTGTAGAAAACACCTAACAGGGTGACCTCACCTTTCCTATTTCTAACCTCAGCCCAAACTACCTCAGATGGCAAGTCCTCTTCCATCGTCCATTCCACTGCTGTGATACTGTCTTTGACAAGTAATGCCACGCCTCCCCCTTTTTTACCCCCATGTCTGATCCTACTAAAACATTTGAACCCTGGAACGTGCAACAGCCATTCTTGTCCCTGTTCTACCCACGTCTCTGTAATGGCCACAACATCGAAGTCCCAGGTACCAACCCACGCTGCAAGTTCACCTACCTTATTCCTTATACTTCTGGCATTGAAGTATACACACTTCAATCCACCTTTCTGGTTACAGGCACCCTCCTTAGAGATCGCTGCATTATTCCTAACCTCCCTACACTCAAGGTCCTGTACCCTAAAGCTACAGTCCTGGTTCCCATGCCCCCGCGGAGTTAGTTTAAACCCTCCCAAAGAGCACTAGCAAACCTCCCCCCAAGGATACTGGTGCCCCTCAGGTTCAGGTGTAGCCCATCCTTTTTATAGAGGTCCCACCTTCCCCAGAAAGGACCCCAGTTGTCCAGAAACCGGAATCCCTCCCTCCTGCACCATCCCTGTAGCCACGCATTTAACTGCTCTCTCTCCCTATTCCTCGACTCTCTATCACGTGGCACGGGTAACACAATGCTACCTCTGCAGATGGCCCATTGGCCTGACACATGCTCAGTTGAGTCGATGGATCTGCTCAATGTCTATTTAGCATGACAGTGATTCCAAACAATATAATAGAGGGTGATCTCCACGCAAAAGCAGTACTTCATCTCCACAAGAAGAGTGCAGTGGTCACTCCTACCAATGCGGTCATGAATGGATGCATCTACTTGGCTCCCAGACCAATGGCCACAGACCTAGTCTAGCAGCTAATTCCTTTACGACGGCCGACTCAGTCAGCTAATATCAAGTCACTCTTATTAACGGACTTTGAAGTCTCCCACCCAGAGTGTACTGTGGCTTTGTCACCCATAGTGCTTCCTCCAGCTAGTGTTCAACATGAAGAGTACTGGTTCATCAGGCAAGTTGAGTAGATGGTAATCAGCCAGACATTTCCTTGGCAATGACTCACCTCATGTCACGAGATTTCATGGCCATCAGAAACAATGTTAAAATCTCTCAAGAAAACTCTCTCCCAACTTATACTACTATGCCACCACTTCTGGTGGGTTTGCCCAGCTGGTAAGGTGGTGATGGCAGTGTCTGGGATAGTGTCTGTAAGGTATGATTTCTATGTAAGGCTGCTGTGTGACTAGTCTTTGGGACAGTTCGCCCAATATTGAGAAATCTTACGATGTTCGGGTTGACAGGGCTGGGTTTTGCATTAAAATTTGCGTTGCTTAGATCGATACCAAGTGGTTCGAATGCTTGTATTCCCTTGCTTGGACTTTGTAACAATTTGATACAATTGCTGTGAACTGGATTGTGGAGATTTCTCTTTTCAAATCCTAAATTCTAACTGCTTAAAGCTTGTGACTTGTTTGATATAATGAAAAGAGAAAAAAAAACTTGCATGAATACAGTGTCTTTCACAACTACCAGGAATCCCAAGATGCTTTCCAGTCAGTTGGAACTACTTTTGAAACATAGTCACTGTCGTAATGTAAGAAATGTAGCAGGTAATTTGTGCAGACCAAGCTCTCTCAAACAGTAATATGGTAATAACAAGATAATTCTGTTCCTGGCTTTGCTGATTAAAGGTTCAATATTAGCCAGTACATTAGGGATAGCTCTTTATTTTATTCATTCACATGATGAGGACACTGCTGGTTAGGCCAGCATTTATTGCCATTCCATAACTGCCCAGAGGACATTAAGAGTCAACCACATTACTGTAGGTCTGGAGTTACGTGTAGGCCAAATCAAGATTAGAGTGGTGCTGAAAAAGCACAGCACGTCAGGCAGCATCAGAGGAGCAGGAAAAAAAAACGTTTCAGGCAAAAGCCCTTCATTAGCAATCTAGGCCAGACCAGGTAAGAATGGCAGTTTCCTTCTCTAAAGGGCATTAGTGAATTAGATGGGGTTTTCCTGACAATCCACAATGGATTCCTGACCATCATGGGACTACTAATTCCAGATTTTTATTCAATTCAAATTCCACCATCTGCCATGGTGGGAGTTGAACCTGGGTCCCCAGAACATTACCCAGGTCTTTGGATTAACAGTCGAGCAATAATATCATCAGGTGCTAAACTCCCTCAAAATAGTTCTTCAAAATAGTGTCATGCAATCTTTCCATTCACCGAACGGGAAAAATGGAGCTTTGGTTTCACATTTCAGTGGAAAGATAGCCCAACTGATAGAGCAACATTCACTCAGTGCTGCACTGAAACATCAAACCCAGATTGTTGCACTCAAGTCCTGAAGTGAGTCTTGAATCCACAACCTCCTAACTCTGAGCTAGTTAGTCTACTTTTATAATTCACCAATTAGAAGGAACAAAATTAGAAGCAGAAAAAAAGGTTGTGTTACAATGCAATCAGAGCATAGAGTAAAACAAAAGTCAAGAAAGCCTATGATAAGGCATAAAATTCTCTAGCAGGGGAATGGTTAAGTCCTCCAAAATGTTACTCTAAGGTCTTGTGTTTTGATTGTGGAAAAATGGTTTTATTTTCAAATTCTGTGGATGTTTGGATTTGTTTTATATGGTCATTGAAAGACCACTTTGGGCATTTGAACATTTTCTTTTCAACAAGACATTCTTTTGGAAATCACATGGTTTTATTCAATTGTTGGACTTGTTTATCACCCAGGTGGCATGATTGCCAGAGAGCCAGTTTATTTTTAAACAGTGTTTTGGAGGCAGTTGGAGTTCACGTTCAGCCAGAAAGAAAGAAGTTCCCCAGCTCAGCATTCCTGTTTCTGATTTTAAAAAAAAACTCTTGTTGTTCATTCCAGTGAGGTACCCAGAATGCTGCTCTCCTGAGAAGTCTTTGACAGAGTTTTATTTCAATATTCGTGAACAAGTACATCTGCAAAGATCCCCAAGATAAATATACATGCCTGACAACCTGTCCACAGCTACCAAAGGGCACACCAGCAGTCATTTAAATATTCCACTCCCGAGCCTTTCTTGCCTTCAAGAACAATAAATTATTCGTCAGAAGTATTTTTCCCCCCCCTAAAGTGAACATCTGCAAAGAAATCAGTTCTCTTGTTTCCTTTATCTGGTGTCTCCATGTATTTGAACGTTGGCTATTTAGTAAGATAGAAATATGCAAGTATGAAAATCTAACAGTGTTAATTAGCTTCACTTTTTTTTTAAGATTAGATTACGTACAGTGTGGAAACAGGCCCTTCGGCCCAACAAGTCCACACCAACTCACCCATACATTTACCCATTACCTAACACTACGGGCAATTTAGCATGGCCAATTCACCTGACCCGCACATGTTTGGACTGTGGGAGGAAACCGGAGCACCCGGAGGAAACCCACACAGACACGGGGAGAACGTGCAAACTCCATAGTCAGTCGCCTGAGGCAGGAATTGAACCCGGGTCTCTGGTGCTGTGAGGCAGCAGTGTGGCACGGTGGCACTGTGAGGCACTGTGCCACCCACCATATTTGCTAAGCCATTTTCACAATAAATAAATAACCTTGTTATAAAATAAATCTGGTAATGGACTTGAATAAATTATAAAATTGGCCATACTGGTAACTGGCCAAAACACTTAGTTTTACTTTGTGACCGTTGGAGTACTGGGCCGAAAGAGAGACAACTCACTCCTCCTATTATGGATATAACAGAGTCACAAATAAAGGGCATTACCTTAAATTAAAAGAATTGCTAGGAAACACTGCTTCAAACACATGGTAGCAGAAAGGTAGGAAACTCTCCTCCACTCTCTACCACAGCTGCAAATGTGTTGCTGGTCAAAGCACAGCAGGCCAGGCAGCATCTCAGGAATAGAGAATTCGACGTTTCGAGCATAAGCCCTTCATCAGGAATAAGGGAGAGAGAGCCAAGCAGGCTAAGATAAAAGGTAGGGAGGAGGGACTAGGGGGAGGGGCGATGGAGGTGGGATAGGTGGAAGGAGGTCAAGGTGAGGGTGATAGGCCGGAGTGGGGTGGGGGCGGAGAGGTCAGGAAGAGGATTGCAGGTTAGGAGGGCGGTGCTGAGTTGAGGGAACCGACTGAGACAAGGTGGGGGGAGGGGAAATGAGGAAGCTGGAGAAATCTGAATTCATACCTTGTGGTTGGAGGGTTCCCAGGCAGAAGATGAGGCGCTCCTCCTCCACCGGCAGAACATAACAACACGACGGCTGGAGGAGGAGCGCCTCATCTTCCGCCTGGGAACCCTCCAACCACAAGGTATGAATTCAGATTTCTCCAGCTTCCTCATTTCCCCTCCCCCCACCTTGTCTCAGTCGGTTCCCTCAACTCAGCACCGCCCTCCTAACCTGCAATCCTCTTCCTGACCTCTCCGCCCCCACCCCACTCCGGCCTATCACCCTCACCTTGACCTCCTTCCACCTATCCCACCTCCATCGCCCCTCCCCCTAGTCCCTCCTCCCTACCTTTTATCTTAGCCTGCTTGGCTCTCTCTCTCTTATTCCTGATGAAGGGCTTATGCTCGAAACGTCGAATTCTCTATTACTGAGATGCTGCCTGGCCTGCTGTGCTTTGACCAGCAACACATTTGCAGCTGTGATCTCCAGCATCTGCAGACCTCATTTTTTACTCCACTCTCTACCACCCCAAAAATGTTATTGCAGACAGGGAGTAATTTTAAAACTCAGGTTGGGCCATTTTTGTTGGAAAGAATATTAAAGGAAATGAAGCCAAGGCAGGTGGTTAGAGTTAGATAACAGATCGACCATTAACTTATTAAATGGTGGAAAACGCTCAAGGGACTGTTTCTATGTTTATACAATATTAGGTCACACATCAGAAATTGTGGGATGACAAAGCAATCAAAGTAGAATCCAAAGTTTTGCAGATAGTCTGCAGAAACCACATTTTCTGAACTCGGGTTGTACAATAAACCACGTGTTTGAAAATTCTCCAACCGCTGCAGAGAAAATCACAAAAGTTTCCATTCTGGGAAGATTAACCCATGTACAGGAGAGAGCACTCTCTTATTCAAGAGCCAGAGATAAATTATCTACTCATTTGAAAATTTGGGACCCTAAATCAGTTCATGCGTGTTAAACATCTTTTCAAATTCACAATCAACATTCAAAATTGTTCTTGTTTCACAAACCCTTTCACTGAAATTGGAAACGAAATCAATATGAACCATTTAGGACCGTTTGAGCAGTGAAGCATTCTTTTTGAAACTGATGAGCTTTTTCTAGTTCTGCATGGGAGCAAAGCACGTGAGCTTGCGAGTGTTTGGGAAAGGACCATATGGACCTTGGATCTGTGCTAAGGGCTCCCTTTTGTGGGTCACTGGAAGCGAAGGGCAAAACCTCACGCCCTGTTGTGAAAGAAAAACTAAATATCATTGAAAGTGAGGCACAGAGCAGGTCAGAGTTAGGACGCTGTAATTTAAGAGCCCATAACTGAAGCAATTTTTGAGCTTTGTTATTACATTACTAAAACTCACCAGGGTGCCTTGATGTCTTCAAAAAGTTTTCTTCTCCCAAAAACAGTACTTCCAGAAGCTTAATTTGGAGATAAACTGTAGGCCCTGAAACCCAAGTCTACACAGCAGAATGCTCTGAATACTATACCTAGCCCTTCATCTATATAAACTGCTAAAATAATAAAGGCAAAACTGAGTATTGCAGATGCTGGAGATTAGAGTCAAGAGTGTGGTGCTGGAAAAGCACAGCAGGTCAGGCAGCATCAGACTGCTCCTTGGATGCTGCTAAAATAATATGGCTACTCAGGTAATGGCAGTTCAAAATTATTAGAAGTGCCATGCGTTGCTGTTGTTCCACTCTGCATTTACCCTTATAGCACAAACAGCTTCTAAGCAACCAGTCTGCAATTTTGACCAGAGACATTCAGAGGATTTATTGAAGTTTTAAATCACAAAAGCTTCCATCGCTCATTTTAAAAAACGGAAACTCTTAGAAATCTAATGATCAATTAAGTTCACCCATGAATGGACAGTAGATAGTTCAGACATTTGTAGCTCCCAGGTATTTTAATTTTACAGTTTCCTTTACATGTTCCTAACGGATAGACATGCATGATCGCCTTTTCTTTCAGTGACAGAAATTCAACCATCTCAGAATTTCAGAAGATTCTGCAAGTTCCATCTCTGCAACGGAGCATCATTTTTGATAATATTTGAAATCATCTCGATCTTCCTGAACTATAAATTATTCACCATTACAGATCTATACAATCACAAAAGAAGTTTCTGATGTAATTTTATTGTGGACAGAATTACACTGTTTTAAAGTTCAGCCAGTGCAAAACCTTGAGAATTACTTTTATTTCCCTCTATACATCCTCCACAACAAAATAATTGTTTGTGCACATTTCTCAGCCAAGTAAACATTCAGTTAGTACAAAAAGACACCACTGCGAGGAACTATGAGAAAGGGGTTGGTGGGACGGACATGGGTGTGGGAAGGAGATGTGTTTGTGACTCTATAAGAGCAGGGGCCAGAAGAGCTGCAAGAGTGAGAGGGGATGGGACTGAACCTACACAACAGCCATTGTTCCTGCTAGGCACTCAAATTTAAAATTTCAAATGACAATCCCACTTGGGCCCCAGCCCCCACTTTTGGAAGTCCTACACGAAGGACTAATTTGATTATACTACTAAGCCCAATTAGTGCTTCTTGGTAATGATTCCATCAGGAATAGTTTTAAACAATGCAGAATAATAGAGGGCACATTTACACACACGTCTGTCACATCATCATACTAGATTTTAAAACTTTTTTCACTCATTTGTGGGATGTGGGCATCGCTGGCTGGCCAGCATTTATTGACCGTCCCTCATTGCCCTGGACAAGGTGGTGGTGAGTTGCCTTCTTGAACTGCTGCAGTTCACTAGCTGTGGATCAATCCACAATGCCATGAGGATGGGAATTCCAGGATTTTGACCCAGCAACAGTGAAGGAATGGTGATATATTTCCACGTCAGGATGGTGGATGGCTTTAAGGGAAATTTGAAGGTGGTGGTGTCAAAATGGAGAGGCATCCATTGTTTCAGTTGCAAGCTTTCTCAGATATTTAGAACTGCATCTTTAAATTTAGGATAAATGAAGGCATTGTGTGATCGGTTCTGAAGTCTGCCAACAGGATGCCTGGATGATTTGATTGTTGGCAATCAAAGTCAGGCCTAACTTGTTTCAAAAAATTAAAGTATAAGGTATTTTTCTTTGACAATAATGGCACCACCTATGGAATTTCCCATTAAGTGTCTTAGGTATAGGTTTGTAAACAGTTTTTACAGTGAATTGTCTGTTCACTTCAAAGATGAAAGATAGTTGGAATCAAGGCTAGCTAATTAGTACTTCTACCTAGAATACAAATTAATATATTTCATGTCGCCATGGGGAAGAGGAAGAGGAAAACATTTTTCAGATCAGGTTACAGGCTTTCCTACGAATCAATGAATATGACTGACAGATAACAGTTTTAAAAAGGTTATTTTAACAGTGAGCTGCCAAAGCTGGATATGATTGCTCTCTAATTGAAGAGTTGCATCATGCAGCCTTGCGAAGATTCCAGAGGTTTTTCCTGGAATAGCCAAGGAATAAGAATAATCAGAACAGGCTTTACAGTTATTGGTGGATTCAAGACATTCGCTGAAACTTAACGAAAACATCTGGAGATGGTCAAAGTTATCACTCGGAAAAACCTAAATAGACAGGAATCCATGGGAACTAGGGAACAATATGGAATGTTGCTAAAAGGAGTATAATCCCATGGAAAGTGTGTTGGGGAAGTATAAGTGGACCATGTCACTTTCTGTAGTTTAAATTAAAGCTGACAAAAAAATATTTAGTTAATAATGCTTCTTAGTTACTTGTTATTGTGCAAGTTAGAAAACATAAGTCTTGTTGACTGGTAGCTGAAAGGTTGAATTGCTCAAGTTACCAGTGTCTATGGAGATCACAGTATCATACGAGAATTAATTGTTGAAAATTAGCTGCAGTTAGCATACTGACATATCAACCCACACATTGCATACTGATTCACTATTATCTCTTTCTTCACAGTAGGCTTCAAGTTAAATGAGTTTTCTTACAGTACTGACTTATTTAAATAGTTTAAATACTGCTTATTTAAACAACAGTAAAAGCTTTCAACAGAAATAGTACCTTTATACTGTTATGGCTCAATGGTAAATGTACTGAGGTATTGTGCTAAGCCACCCACACACATCAAGAAGGATGTATGATTAATCCCTCGTCAGTACAGAGTTAGGTGCTTTAAGCACACACAGCAGTAAGAAACTTGAAATAGTCATAGCATTTTTAAAAGTAATGACCAATGTCCTGGGTAAACTATGTACCTACTTTCTGTGTAAACATCCTTTGAAAACCAGATGGGGCTGCAGAGTATTCTAAAAAGAGGGTTAATATGTTTCCTGATGAGGACAAAGTTATGCTCCAAGAAATGTGCTCGTGTGACCCAAGGTGTCAATTAGGGATGAACAGCTAAGAATCAATGGGCGAATATAAAGTCAATGGCAGTGGGGTTAGGTCAGAGAATATTTTCTGTTTAGCAGTTCAAAACACTGTTTATAAAGACGAAACAAGCAAAGTTCGCTCCAAATGGAACAATTTTCTATTCTCCAATCTTTGAACAGTTCCAGGTGTTGAAGTAGGTCTCTGATAATAGGGTAAAGACTATGTTGTTATGTGTTATATTGCTGGAAAGAGTAAATAATTGAAGAAAGAAAGGGCACAAATTATGGATTAGCAAGATCCACTGCTGCAGTTTCAAAACCTAGCAGATCATTTAAAGAGGTCAGAGGAGTATTGGGAATTCTGTGCCACCAAGACCACCATGAGCTAAGTAAGGGTTCACAGATGGGCACCTCATCAGCAGTAACCATGTCAAGATTGTTGGATACAAGATTGCTGCTGGTTAAATGAGATCCAATGTTCTAAACACTTGAATAAAACAGAGATCCTATGTAGTGGACAGCAAGTTGGAAAAACTGAGATTGCACACGATCCCACATTTGTGCACAAAGTAAAATGAGAGTTCTTGTAGCTATGTGTGGAATGTTCTTTATTATATTGATTATTTAAAGTGAAATGAACTTTTTTTTATTTCAAATATCTTCCACTTGTTAATTTTTTAATTCTATTGATTTTAATTGTTTGCTACTGTAAAAAAAAACTTTAAAACTTGTAATCTTGCCCAGCAGGATTCCTTCCAATGTGTTCAAAGAGATTCCCATCCTTTTGAACAGTTATCGGCTTCTATGATGAGAAAAAATATATAGTTTATGATTTCCACTATTATAGCACACAGATGCTATCACGTAGTATGCAAAATGTATAGGTAGCAGCAAAGTACAGGATTGATTCAAGATATGAAACCTAGTTGAACAGCCTGGTTTACAAGCTTTGAACAGCTTCACATGTTAAAAATAAATGAGGTGTTGATATTGGACCACAGCTTTACTAGGTCAGAATCTCTAGAGTGGTGAATGGTTGGGATTGGGTAAGATGGGATGAGGCAGGGGGAATGAGTGTGGTGGTGGTAATGGTCATGAAGCACACTCCTCTGTGGATAGTATCAATGTTATTGGTCCTTCACCCGCACCCAGCCAGGTCAGAAACTTTCCCTTTAACTTGTAACAGAAAGTGGTAAAAGTCCACATTTAAGGCACACGAGGCATATCAGGGACATGTGTGACCAGGACAAGCAATTGCGTATCTTCTTAATCTGACTGAAGAGTTATTCATGAGCAGATTCTAAACCAGAAGATAATTAAATGTCAAATCAGCACAAAGAGGGAACAAAGATGAGATTAACAGTGAATGATTAAAAAAAGACAGAAACGAAAATTCTTTAAATAAAAACCTAAATGAACTTAAAGATATCAACATTAATTCATTGTGGTATTGTTTATTTAAATCAAAGCATTTTTGAAATCACGATTCTTTAAATTCAAATCTCGCTATTAAAAATTTCCAACCTGTTAATTGAAGCTTGCTCTTAGAATGCACTTATTTAACTTAAGTGAATGTTCTTTCCTTGTTAAATCTCTAACAACGTGCAAAATGAAAAGGACTGACACTTCACATTTTGTTGAAATTATTTTTCTATGTGAGATAGATAGTTGGGACAGTAATAAAGACTAACTACTCCATTTTAAGAGCATATACACTGGAGTGGCTAATTTTCTCTGATACATAAGTGTGTATAAATGAAGAAGGTATAGCAACTAATGCCACTCTATTGGTTTAATGCATTGACTCTAAGTGAAGTATCAATGCAGCACAGCTTTTGACAAAACAACTTCCAGATTTTGGCCCTGTAACCGCATTTGCATGATCAAAGGAAGTTGCCATCCAATTTACACTTTAATAACAAAAAGTGCCAATAGCCTCTCTTTTATTTTAACCATAAAATTGAGCCATTATGTTGTTCTGAACAGAGGATCAAACAATTTTTTTTAAAACAAAAAACATCAATAGTACTGCCTTACATATCGAACAGCTACAACACAGAGACAGTAAGACATGAAAGATTTAACCTCCAGTCAAGTGAAAGTCAAATCTCAAACAGAAATAGTTCAAATGTTTACACAATTGTATCACAAAATCAGCACGTACAATGCCTCCTATTCACTGATAACATTCTAAGTCATAGGCTTGATCTTGCTGAAAATCTCAAACCCAGAAGTACACTCCCATGCCCATAAAATATAATAACTTAAAAGGTAACATTTTTTATTTTAAAATAAAAGATTTACATTTACATAGTATCTTCTACAAGCTCAGGTTGCAACAAAAACTACACTTCAAACTGTACAATCTTGGAGGCCAGACAGAACTAATTGGTGCATGACTCAATTACATAAACAGCAATGTGATAATGGCTAGATGATCACTAAAGGATATTGGTTTAGGGATAAACATTAGCAAGGGTAGCAGGAAGAACCCTTTGCTCTCCTTCAAAGTAGTGCTATGAGATCTTATACGTAGAAAGACACGTGGAGCTTCAGCCTTTAACATCTCAACTCCAACAATGCAACATGCCCCAATCTCCCTCCCTTCCCTCCATCAAAGCAATGCACTAAGATTATTAGTGTCTAGATTTTGCGATTCCAGTCACTGGAGTGGGTCTTGAGTCCAACCTTCTGACTCAGAGGTGAGTATGGAACCCATTTAGTCCTGGCGGATACTTATATATTCATCTGTTCCATCAAATAGCCCTCTCAGTAGACTGGAAATAATATTTTAGACATTGGAAAAGCAACCTTGAAGACATGACTATAACTGTGACTGTCACAAAATTTACCTATATTAATTCTTTCTGACCTATATTTTAATCAGGTTCCTTTTTGAACTTACTAAGCCTTTTAAGAATTGAATTATGCTCCAACATCCAAGAAGATCAGACATGATCCCCTATCTGAGCTCCACAAACCTTCTGTAGCTCACTATGCAAAAGACTACTGATTTCAGTCTTCAATATACTGCATGATTGAACAAGCATGATCTCTGGGATACAGAAGTCAAAACATTCTCAAATGATTAAGGAAAGAAATGGATGTATGTTTAATTGCCACGGTTCGTCTGTCATGGAGACAACTGTTAAAATGCTATTGATGATCAGTTGTTAAAAGAAAATTTTATTTTATCAGTTATAAAGATATTGGAGGTAGCAGTGGTTTTTATTTTGACTTACACATAGTAGTATTCAAACTGGATTATCAAGAGTTTGTTTGCTTTCCAATTGGTATAGCAATTGGCCAAGCTAGGTGAATTGGCCATGCTAAATTGCCCATAGTATTAAATGCAGGGGTAAATGTAGGGGAATGGGTCTGGGTGGGTTGCGCTTCGGTGGGTCGGTGTGGACTTGTTGGGCCGAAGGGCCTGTTTCTACACTAAGTAATCTAAAGTAAACTAAATCTAAAGCAAGGTCATGCATTACAAGGATGGTTGTGCTGGGCAATCACTAGCAAGCACAATGCTGTTATTCTCTTAGGAATGAGCACAAAGAACAGACTGGATCCATTCAGTGCAGTAGAGGGATTGGTGGAATACGCTCCACTTGCCTGGATAAGTGCAATTCCAATAATATTCAAGATGCTCGTCACTAATCCGGATAAAGAAGCCCACTTGATTGGTACTGCATCCAACATAATTAACATTCACTCTCTCCACCACAAAAGCAGAGTGGGAGCAGTTAGTACCATCTACAAGATGGACTGTAGCAAGACTACTTTGACAGTATCTTCCAAACCAATGATCACCTAGAAGGACAAGAGCAGCTGATACATGGGATCACCACGATCTGCAAGTTCCCCTCCAAGCAACTCACCATGCTGGTTTTGAACTGTATTGCTGTTCCTTCATTTTCCCTGGGTCAAATCTTGGAGCTCCCTCCCTAACTGCACTGAGTGGATGCCTACACCCCAAAGGGTGCAGCAGTTCAAGAATGTAGCTCCAATTTAAAACAATTTAGGTGTGTGTAATAAATGCTGGCCATAAAAACAAACTTTGTATTTAATAAAACTGAGTCCATCTGTCCTTAGACAATCAACAAAAAATATCCAATGGCACCATTTCAAAAGAGAAGTCATGGAGCTCTCAACAAAAACTTCGCTGATATTTAATCTCTTGACAATTACCAGTAAAACAGATATCTGATTATTATCACATTGCTGCTGATCAGAACATACAGTGAATAGATTTGACTGGAGACATTTCCTACATTACAACCATGACCGCAATTCAAAAAGGTACTTGCTTACCTATACCTTTGGATCAGCTGAACAAACAAGGCCCTGTTTGACAGCAATGCTGTCATTTTCTTCATTAACATGGTGGATTCAGTGCGGAGAACATCACTAGTTCAATAAAACCTTGAAAACTACCAGTCTGGAGTACAATGAAGAACAAGGTGACTCAAGGAATCACCACCACCGTTATGATCTCCTTCAAACTTAGAACTAGATCACCTTTCCTTCACTGCCAGTGAATTAAAATCCTGGAATTCCCTTCTGAATAGCATTGTCGATAAACTACAGTGATTCGAGAAGGCAGTTCACCACAACTTTTTCAAGGGTAGTAAGGGATGGGTAATAAATGCTTGCCTTGCCAAGGCTGCATGTATTCCAAGAACAAATAAAAATAATGTCACACTCAGATTATGCAGGCACAGTGTGGCATAATTTCCACAGTCCAGTTGATTTACCGAGGTAACTGTGAGGGGGCTGTCTCATTCTGCTAGACTTTGCGCTCTAAGACAAAAGCTATTTCCTGCGAGGTTTAAGGCTAATCATTCATGAGTGGACATTGACACAAATGACCCTTATTTATTGGCTTAATTGCTGCACTTGCGAATGGATACTAAATGTTCTTCTTGTGTGATAAATGTCAGAGACCAGTTAATTTCAATGTTCAAGTCATTGAGATTTTACCTAGATGTAAGCATATTGAGAAGCTTATACACCTTGGTTTTAAGTAAATGGCCACAAATTGAATTTTAAAGTTCAATTTTTAGGGCTTTTTAAAAGTTAGAAAATGTTCCAACTGAACATCTCAACGGAAAAAGAGCAGACAAGCACAGTTTGCTTCATTAACACACAGGATACATCACCTTACCAACTTCAATTGGAGGAGTGGCTGAACTGCTTGCAGGAAGGATATACTATCTCTAAGTTTCCTAATACTCCACAATGCCTATTAATCTACAAAATGCAAGTACACAGCCTTTTGTTGTGTTTAATTCTATTTTTACCTTTGAAAGGGGAAAATATAAATGCATACCTTTAGAATGTGTTACTATTTTTTAGAAGATTATAAACTGAAGGAATAATATAACATGATATAATTTAGACCCCAAACATGGTTACAATGAATTGTACAAAACACACACTTTCTCATTTAAAATACCCAAGAAATATTTTAAAATGCTCTCGCTCAGGAAAGTAGATTTTAAATTACAGGTTCCCACAGTGCTGGCTCCAATCAGTTCAGTGAAACATATCAAAATAGAGTATATATGGACCAACATCACCTTTGATTTAATGTGGCTGGCTCAAAAATTCTTAAACTCCCTCAACAGCACTAGGGTATATCAGCACTTCATGAACTGCAGCATTTCAAGTAAGCGGCTCCCTAAAGCCTTTACAAGATAAACTAGGAGTGAGTAAGAAATGCTGACCTTCTCAGTAATACCCAGATCCCATGAATTAAGTGAAAATAAAGTAAAAGGCTGAAATATTACTCAATACTTCTTCAAATTTTGTACAAATTGTCATAAGCATTTTTGATTCCATTTCATTTAGCTCAAAATGTAAACAATTTAAAGTCAGTTTGGAAAAGGTATAGGCCATTATTCTTAAGCCTGCTCTGCCATTCAGTTAGATCGTGGCTAATCTATACCTCCAATCCAAAATCCTAGTTATGGGATTTGTCTCCTTCCAGGGAAAAAAAAGGAAGTCTTTTATTTCTATAGAGCCTTCCAGACGTCCCAAAGCTTTTCACGGGCAATTAAGTGCTTTTGAAGTTCAGCCACTGCTGTAATGTAGGAACACAAGGCCTTTTCAATCGACATGTAAAATTTGGCTAAATTTCCAACTGAGTCACACAACAATCTGGTTTCCAAAGAATGCATAGATGTTTCTGTATTTTAATTTTAATCCTTGGGGTTTGCTGATCTCAACTGTTGTGGAAGTGATATTGGTTGAAGCATCATTGCAACACAGAAGGAGAATGTAAAAATGTATACAAGTGTGAAAGAAAATCTACAATTCTCATTTCGTATCTTCATGTTCATGCGCAGTCACTAGTTGAAGAATAAATCAGCAGTCAGGAACCCAGCCACCCTCACTACAAGTTGAAGAATGATGTGCTGAAAAGTTTTAGTGTCCAAGGTGAATTGGCCATTGAGGAATGAATTGCCCAGACATCCTCTACCACTCATGCAGAGTGGCACTCACCACCTAATTGGGGGAGAATAATTAGCATCAATGCAGAAAATTTGAAAACAAGATTCAATTTACTTTCATCAATCCTTGGTCACCATTGATAAATGAATTGCAAGCAATGAAAATTACTATTAAAGAATGTAGTGTTAGACCAAAAGACATTAGACTATTCAGACCATCAAGTCCACTCTGACATTCAGTCATGGCTGATAGGTTTCACAATCCCGCTCTCCCGCTTTCTCCCAGTAACCCCTGATTGTCAAGAACCTATCTATCTCAGTCTTAAATATGCTCAATGTCCTGGCATCCACAGCTTTCTGTGGCATTGAATTCCATTGATGCACCACTCTCTGACTGAAGAAGTTTCTCCTTATCTTCATTCTAAAAAGGTCTTCCTTTACTCTAAGGCTATACTCTCAGATCTTAGTCTCTATTACCAATGGATACATCTTTCCAACTTCCACTCTGTCCAGGCCATTCAGTATTCTGTATGTTTCAATTTGATAACCCCTCATCCCTTTAACCTCCATCGAATATAAACCCAAAATCCTTAAACATTCCTCATGTTAAGCTTTTCACTCCTGGGACCATTCTTGTGAACCTCCTCTGAACACGCTCCAAGACCAGTACATCCTTCCGGACATATGGGGCCCAAAACTGTGCACAAAACTCCAAATGTGATCTGACCAGAGCCACTTAGAGATTCAGAAACATATCCCTGCTTTTATATTCAAGTCCTCTCAAAATAAATGTCATCATTTCATGTGCCCTCCTAACTACTGACTCAACCTGCAAGTTTACCTCAAGACAATCCTGGACTAGAACTCCCAAGTCTCTTTGCACCTCAAACTTCTGAATTTTCTCCCCATGCCTCTATTCTTCCTACCAAAGTACATGACCTCACACTTTCTCAGGTCATACTCGATCTGTCACTTCTTTGCCCAATCTCCTAACCTGTCCAAATCCTTCTACAGCCTCCCCACCTCCTCAATACTACCTGTCCCTCTACCTATCTTTGGATCGATTGCAAAGCTTAGCCAGAATACCTTCAGTTCCTGCATCTAGATGATTATAGTATGAAGTGAAAAGTTGCGGTCCTAACATTGAGCCTTGGGGTACACCACTTGTCACTGGCTGCCATCTTGAGAAGGACCCTTCTATCCCTTCTCTCTGCTTTCTGCCAGACAGCCAAGCTTCTAACTAGGTTCGTACCTTGCTTCTAACACCATGGGCCCTTATCTTACTCAGTAAGCTCCTGTGAGGTACCTTGTCAAACGCTTCTTGAAGTCCAGGCAGATAACATCCATTGGCTCTCCTTGGTCTTACATGCTTGTTACTTCCTCAAAGAATTCTAGCAGATTTGTCAGGTATGACCTCCCCTTGATGAAATCATGCTGACGTTGCCTTATTTTACCGTACACTTTGAAGTATTCAGAAATCTCATCCTTCACAGTGGATTCCAGGATCTTACCCACGACAGAGGTTAGGCTAATGGGTCTGTAGTTTTTCCTCTTTTGCCTTATTCCCTTTTTAAACAGGAGTGTCACGTTAGTGATTATCCCATCCTGTGGCACCCTTTCTGATCCCAACAAAAATGCCTCCACTATCTCTTCAGCTATCTCCCTTAAAACTCTGGGGTGTAGACCATCTAGTCCAGCTGATTTATCCACCTTCAGGCTATTCAGGTTTTCTAGCACCTTCTCCTTGGTGATGGCCACATTACTCAGCTCTGACCCCTCACTCTCTTGAATCTTTGGGATACTACTCATGTCTTCCACCGTAAAGATGGACGCAAATTATTCAGGTCTTCAGCCATTTCGTTGTTCCCCTCTACTAATGCTCCTGCACCATTTTCCAACGGTCCAATGTCCACTTTTGCCTCTCGTTTGCCCTTTATATATCGAAAGAAACTCTTATAGTCTTTCTTGATATTACTGGCTAGCTTACCCTCATATTTAATCTTCTCCCTCCTTATTTCTTTTTTTGTTGCCCTCTGTTGGTCTTTATGCTTACCACTGCCCTTCGCCACTTTATATGCTTTCGTTTTTGCTTTTATGCTATCCCTTACTTCCCTAGTCAGTTATGGTTGCCTAATCCGCCCTGTACCATGCTTCTTTTTCCTCGGGATGAATTTCTGCCATGTCTCCTGAATTACTCCCACAAACTCCTGCCATTGCTGTTCCAATGTCTTTCCTGCTAGGCCCCTCTCTCAGTCAATTCTACCCAGCTCCTCCCTCCTGCTTCCTTAATTGCCTTTATTTAGCTGTAATACTGTTACCTTTGATTCTATCTTCTCCCTTTCAAATTGCAGAGTAGATTCAATCATGTTACGATCACTCCTTCCTAAGGGTTCCTTCAACTTAAGCTCCCTTATCAAGTCCACCTCATTGCACAACACTAAACCCAATATTATCTGTTCCCTAGTGGTCTGCACCACAAGCTGCTTCGAAAAGCCGTCTCATAGACATTCCACAAATTCCTTTTCTTGCAATCCACTACCAACCTGACTTACCAGTCCACCTGCATACTGAAATCCCCCATGATTACTTAACTTTGCCTTTCCTACATATCCTCTCTACCTTCATGCACCCCAGCTCCTGACTACTATTGAGGCCTGTACACAACTCCAACTCTGGTTTTTTAACCTTTGCGGTTCCTCAATTCTACTCACCACAGCTTCTATACCATCTGACCCTAATTCGTTTCTTACTATTGATTTACTTTCATTTCTTACTAATAAGACAACCCCACTCCCTCTGCACACCTGCCTATCTTTTCAATAGGATGTAAATTCTTGAATATTCAGCTCCCAATCCCAATCCCCTTGCAGCCAAATCTCCGTGATACCCACTATGTCATACCTGCTCATTTCAATCTGCGCCAAAGTCCACTTTCCTTATACATTACAGTGCATGCATTCAGATTTAACATCTTCAGGCCTGTATTAATTGCCCCTCTTCTCATTGTCATTCGTTCATCCAGTGTGCTTGAAGTTTGATTGTTAACCCTTTCCACACACTGTCCTACTTGTGTCTGTGCTGGAGATTTTAATAATGTCTCCGAAGCTCTGCACTCTTACCTCCTCCTTTAATTCGGGTTTTCCAATTTCCACTATAGGCATTATTACCTTTTTAGTCTTTTTTTTAAGATTTAGCTGTTCACCTCTGTCCTAGATTTATCTGTGTCTTTGGTACCTACATGGATCATGACCACCGTTACCTTCAATCTACTCAAGATCTACCGTTTCTACTCAATCTCCATTCTGTAAGTTTTCATGCAAGCAATTTTCAGTTTTTATATTGTTTCTGATGATCTAGCTTTGATGCGTAATTAGTGTCATTTTTTTTCTCTTCACAATGATTGTATGCTGTATTACAACTTAACTGGCAAGTGTGTGCTGCTAAGTTTTCTACAAGATGTTCCAAAATTTCATTAGATCAGCAAGATGACCAATTTGCGTGACTGCAGCTCAGGACAAAAGCAATTCATATCAGGTGTCATCAATAGCACAAAAATAACTATTTATTGGAACACTCTTAACTTTAACATCGAGTCACAGAGATACACAACACAAAACAGATCCTTTGGTCTAACTCACTCATGCCGACCAGATATCCTAAATTAACCTTGTCCCATTGGCAGCATTTGGCCCCAATCCCTTTAAATCCTTCCTATTCATTTACCCATCCTTTTAAATATTGTAATTGTACCAGCCTCCACCACTTCCTCTGGCAGCTCATTCTATGAAGACACTACCCTCTGCATGAAATTGATGGCGCTCAGCTCCCTTTTAAACCTTGCCCTCTCATCTTGAACCTATGCCCTCTAATTTTGGACTGCCCTACCCTGAGAAAAAGACCTTGATGTTACAACAAGGGATAAACTCTCCTGCTTACTGTAAACCAGCGACACAACAAAGATTTATCCCGTGCAGAAATCAGTGAAAATTCGAGAGGCCAAGCACTATTTAAAGTAAAAATTAACAACATTATTTCTGAAAGTATAACAGAGAATAATTAACTAACAACTATTTACAAGTCCTTCCTCTAACCTATCTTTGACCGTCCCCTTCTACAATACTAGTCCAATAAAACTCCCAAGTAAGATTTTCAAAACCAGGCAGCTTTCAGTTTTCTCTGTATTCCTATCTTTTTTCCTTCTTTTTTGGGGTTCTACTTCACAAGTTACTGATCGATTAAGGTACCTTCTAAGAGAGCTATTTTTCAGACAGTTGGTAGCTTGGCAGTTCTCCTCTTAACTGTTCAATTTCCCCCCACCCACCCCCGGTCTTATTCCCCAAAGTATCGGCGTTGAAGGTTGTCAATATGCTAAATTCAAACTGGATTGGAGTTTGGTATTTTCCAGGGTATAATTTAAACTGATTGGCCTAATTTGAATCTGTTTTATCATTTCCAGGCAATCAGCTACCCCAGTAGCTGGACCACATGATACATTGTATCTTTTTTCAGAACACTTGGTGCTGTCAGGTGGGATTTGCTAGCTTTTAACTCTCAAAGGTACAGTACACCCACATCTTCATAACATTGGCTATTCACCCTATTCATGCCCCTCATGATTTTATATTCCTCTATAAGATCACCCCCGAGCCTCCGAAACTCCAGGAAAAATAGCCCCAGCATATTCAGCCTTTTACTATACTTCACATCCTCCAATCTTGGTAACATTCTTGTACATCTTTTCTGAACACTTTCAAGTTTCACAACATCCTCCCTATAGCAGAGAAATCAGAACTGAACACAGTATCCCAAAAGTGGCCTAACAAATGTCCTATACAGCCACAACATGACCTCCCAACTCCTATACTCAATACACTGACTAATAAAGGGAAGCAAACCAAACATCATCTTCACTGTCCTGTCTACCTGCGACTCCACTTTTCAAGTGTTATGAACCTACACAACAAAAAAAAAGAGAAAATAAAGGATTTAAAATCTGCTATTACATGACATAAATTGTACCTATTGAAGAACCGTAAATACACACAAACACAGACGCACATACAAGATTAGACAAGACAAAAGACAAACATGAGACCTCTCAACTGGAAGGTGAAGATCCAATCGTAGTATTTCGAAAGGGGGGGGGGGGGGGGGGGGGGGTGCTATCCCAGGTGCCCTGTATAGAAAATATTCCTCACCCACCACCACTAAAAGCCGCCACCACATTAACAGAAAAATGTGGGGAACTTAAGTGTAGGTTGCTAAACTCCTTACATGACAAAAAGTGACTACATTTCAAAAATTACTTAAATGGTTTCAAAATGCATTGGGATGTCATGAAATTGTGAATGGTACCATATAAATGTAAGTCAGTATTTCACCCTATCTCGTTCCATTTCCATACTCAGTTTTTGTCATTCATATAGCAAAGCATTCTAACATCTTTCAGGTCACAAAACACATGAGGGAAACATCAAATTTAATATTTTTCTAACTTATACTGACTCACATAAGAGAGCTTTCTCGTATGTAGCTAAGTGACAAGTTACAGTTTCTAACTTTGCTAAGCAGCTTTTCCAGCCAAACAATACCATTTTGGAATTGTTTCTTCTGCATTTAAGTTAATCTCCACAAATTAAGCATAAAGTGCATTTAGAAAAATCAATCTAGTTATACATTCAAAATGCAAAATAAAAATAGGGGTTAAGTTACAGATTGATAATTAGTGACTTACAGCATTGGAGTCCACATCGCTATGAATTGCAACCGTTTTTATGCCCATCTTCTTGCAAGTCTTAATGATCTACAAAAGAAACACAAAATCCATGAAATCAATTATTTAATTATACTTTTTTTAAAACATAACTTCAGACAACTTTTTGATTCTGTTGAAAAGTTCCTCCTTTGTTTCTGCTTGATTCAGGGAAGATGCTTGCAGGTAAAGGGACGGCTGGAAAATGGGATGCCTTTAGGAATGAGATAACAAGAATCCAGAGAAAGTATATTCCTGTTAGGGTGAAAGGAAAGGCTGGAGGTATAGGGAATGCTGGATGACTAAAGAAATTGAGGGTTTGGTTAAGGATAGTGAAGGTGTTCGGTATGCTTTCCTTTATCGGTCAGAGTATTGAGTACAGGAGGTCATGTTGCGGCTATACAGGACATTGGTTAGGCCACTATTGGAATACTGGAGGAATTCTGGTCTCCTCCCTATCGGAAAGATGTTGTGAAACTTGGAAGGGTTCAGAAAAGATTTACAAGGATGTTGCCAGGGTTGGAGGCTTTGAGCTACAGGGAGAGGCTGAACAGGCTGGGGCTGTTTTCTCTGGAACTTCAGAGATTGATGGGTGACCTTATAGAGGTTTGCAAAATCATGAGGGGCACAGATAGATAAATAGGCAAAGTCTTTTCTATGGTGTGGGGGAGTCCAGAACTAGAAGCCATAGATTTAGGGTGAGTGGGGAATGATATAAAAGAGACCTAAAGGGCAACCTTTTCACGCAGAGGGTGGTACATGTATGGATTGAGCAGTCAGAGGAGGTGGTAGAGGCTGGTACAATTGCAACATTTAAAAGGCATTTGGATGGGTATATGAATAGGAAGGGTTTGGTGGGATATGGGCCGGGTGCTGACAGGTGGGACTAGATTGGGTTGGGATATCTGGTCAGCATGGATGGGTTGGACCAAAGGGTCTGTTTCCATGCTGTACATCTCTATGACTCTATACTTGATAGTCTCTCTCCCCTCCGAAACAACAGGATGACAATATTCATTATTTGGATAGCATTCTATAATCAGATAACAGAAACAACACCATATTTCTCACATCGTTACCAGGCCACTGATGCCCACTGTCAGAGAAGCAAGGAGGAAGAATTAATCTCCACATTGATTGCTCCTAATTTCTATACTCTGTGTTGATATGAGTCTATTATGTTGGGACAGAGGGGGAAAGAAAGCATTTAAAAGATAAAAATCTCATTTCAGCTTTCCAAAGCTCTCACCAGGATAGAAGAAAGCCATTCAAACGATGGTGGCTGTGCCAGGTCTGCAAATTTCTAAAGTCCATTTTAAGTACTTAACAAGTTTCCTTTTGAAAGATACTAGTGAATCTCCCTTTTGGCCAGTATATTCCAGACTGCAAAACCTCAGTGAAAAATAACTTTGTTTAACAATGAATAGAAATGAAATTCCTTCATATTGGTATTGCATTTTGATAAAACAAGCAAAGACAAGACTTCAACAATTAAAAGTATGGCCTTAGACAGTGTTGGAGAACAGAGGGATCTAGGATTCAGTTACACAACTCTTTGAAGTTTGCATCACTCATCGATATGGTGGTTAAGGCAGCATTTAGCATGCTTGCTTTCATTGCTCAGACCATTGAATATAGGAGTTAGGATGTAACGTTGAGGTTGTAGAGGATGTAGGTGAAGCCTCTTGTGGAGTACTGTATCCAGTTCTGGTCGCCCTGTTATATGAAGGTTGTTATTAAGCTGGAGAGAGTTCAGAAAAGATTAACCAGGATGTTGCTTGGAATAGAGTGTTTGAGTTGCAAGGAGAGGCGAGATAAGCTGGGACTTTTTTCACTGGAGCGCAAAAAATTGACAGATGACCTGAGAGAGGTTTATATAGGGGCATAGAAAAGGTGAATGGCAGGTGTCTTTTCTCTAGGGTAGGAAATTTCAAGTCTAGAAAGCATATTTTCAAAGTGACAGGAGAAAGATTTACAAAATACATGAGGGACAATTTGTTTTACACAGCGTGGTTTGTGTGTGGAATGAATTTCAATAGGAATGGTGAATTAGGGTACAGTTACAACACTTAGAAGACATTTCGATAAATACATGAATAAGAAATGTTTGGAGGGATACGGACTAGGCGCAAGCAGATGGGACAAGTTTAGCTTGGGATTATGATCAGTATGGACTGGTTGGACCAAAGGGTCTGTTCCCATACTGTATGACAATACAACCCTATATAAATTAAAATTCAATGATAAACATAGGAGTTATTAGCTGTGGATTTTATTGTAGTTTATAGACTTAAATGAGTAATTCAAGAAATTAATTTTCAAAATGTACTATGCAGTTTAAATTCAAACATTAAAGTTTCAGCAACCTTAGCCATCTATCAAGGTATTGCTCAAGGACTAAGCATTTTTTTCTCTCCATTCCAACTCATCTTTTGGCGAGATTATTGCTCACACAATAATGCAAGTGATTTTGAAGAAAGGTTGTCAGAAGAAAGAACGGAGATAATGCTGAAGCTAAGGTCATGTCACTGAGATGCCAGGAAGGACCAACATTCCTCAGCAGCCATATTCCTTTGAAGGAGAAATTATGCCAACAGTGTGGCTACTGGAGTTCTGGTTGATCTGACTCCTGCACTTCTAGCATCTTGACCACTGAAGTCCTGGAGGTGGCCAACAACACAACCCCCATCATCCAGAGGAGGCACACCATCTCAAGCTGGACACCAGCAATGGGGTGAAGTGCAACATGTTGAAGAGTTAGGTAACAAGCAATCAAGGCAGGTTACTGCTTGACATCCAGGACAAAAAGAAGAACAAAAAGCAAATAAAACAGCCAAAACTGATACATCAGACAACTTTGCAGCAAAGATGAGACACTTGCAAAGTACTGAGCTCATGTTATGCATGCTCCAGGGCACGGGAAACAGTGCAACTCCAGCATCATCTAAAGAACACAAACCTGAAGCATTGGAAAACCAGCCCAAGCTGCCCAAAAACAGTGTTGCCTGTGCAAGAGAAAGATTGTTTGCAGTTAAGGCCAATACTGTTGATTTTTCTTGAATGGATATTGAATGAGATGTGCGAGGAAAACATACATGAATGTTTTTTGAACAACGTTGAAATAATGAATATGCATTCATAATGCACTATGAAAATAGTAAAAATATTGCAAGTTTCTTCATGGAAGCATGAGAAAACAAAAGTTGACACCATGCAGCACAAGAAAACGTTAGGATACCGTCAAAGGGGGAGGTTTAAAGGAGATACTGAAAACGAGGAAAGAGAACTGCCAAGCAGACACAGTCAAAGATATAAAATATGAGGTTACATCAACACAGGCCACTCCACACAACCCCTAATGACCTGAACAAACGGTGGTAAGGGTCAGGAGATGCAACTTTCTAACTGAGCTGCAATAAAAATATGGAGGAAGGAAATTTTTAAAACTTACTTGGACTTGTTGGGCCAAAGGGCCTGTTTCCACACTGGAGGGAATCTAATCTAATCTAAAAAAGTTATAACCCAGAAATGAGAGCACTAAAAGAAGCAACTGGTATATGGGGCGGCAGAGTTGCTAGCACTGCTGCCTTACAGCACCAGGGAGCCGGGTTCAACTCCCACCTCAGGTGACTTTGTGGAGTTTGCACATTCTCCCCGTGTCTGCATGGGTTTCCTCCGGGTGCTCCAGTTTTCTCCCACAGTCACAAAGATGTGCAGGTCAGTTGAATTGTCCATGCTAAATTGCTCATAGCATTAGGTGCATTAGTCACAGGGATATGGGTTGGGTGGGTTACTCTTCGGAGTGTCGGTGTGGACCTGCTGGGCCAAATGGGGCCTGTTTCCACACTGTAGGGAATCTAATCTAATGAACTAGGAATCCAGGGGCCAAAGTTAATGCACTGGGGCATGGTCTCAAATCTCACTACAGCAGCGGTGGAATTTAAATCCAATTGATTCAATTTGAAATATAAAACTAGCAATCATAACCATGACAGTTATCAATTGCTGTAAAACCCAGCTACTTCATTGATTTCTTTAGTTTGTCTGCTTACAAATGACAACAATGTGGCAGCACAATTGATGTGGTCTATATGGACTTCAGCACTGAAAATGTGTTGCTGGTTAAAGCACAGCAGGTCAGGCAGCATCCAAGGAACAGGAAATTCGACGTTTCGGGCCAGAGCCCTTCATTAGGAATGAGGAGAGTGCGCCAGGCAGGCTAAGATAAAAGGTAGGGAGGAGGGACTTGGGGGAGGGGCGATGGAGATGTGATAGGTGGAAGGAGGTCACGGTGAGGGTGATAGGCCGGAGTTGGACTTCAGTAAGACTATTAACAAGGTTTCAAATGGTAGACTGGTTAAAAACCTAACAGCCCGTGGGATCCAAGGCAAATTGGCAAATGGGATCCAAAATTGGCTTAGTGGTAGGAAGCAGAGGGTGATGATAGAAGGGCGTATGTGTGACTGAACGCTTGTGTCTAATGGTGTACCACAGTGTTTGGTGCTGGGTGCCTTGCTGTTTGTCATGTGCATTAATGATCTGGACATAAATGTAGAAGGCACGATCAGTGAGTTCACAGGCTACACATAAATTAATAGCAGTAAGTACTGTGACAGAGAAGCCTGACATGACAGGACAATAAAGACAGGCTGGTTTGATGTGCTGAACAGAAGTAAATGGATTCTAATTCTGATAAATGTGAGGTGATACATTTTTGGAGGACTAATGGACAAATGGTGTACATGCTGAATGGTAAGATACTAAGAAGTATAGAGCATCAGAGAGACCTCAGTGTACATGTCCTTTGAAGACAGCAGGAAAGGTGGTTAAGGATGTTAAGGCAGCATATGGAATACGTACCTGTATTAGTCAGTGCACTGAACACACCAGCAAGGAAACTATGACAGAGCTGTATATAATGTTAGATACGCCACAGCTGGAATACTACATGCAGTTCTGGTCACCATAGGAAGGATGTGATTGCACAGAGAGAGTGCAGAGAAGATTCACCAGGTTACTGCCTGGGCTGGAGTGATTCAGCTATGAAGAGATACTCCATTAGCTGGGGTTGTTTTCCTTGCAGCAGAGAAGGCAAAGTTATGAGGGAGAGGGCTAACATAGATAAGAAGAAATGTGTTCCTTTAGTCAAGGGGTCAAGACTAGGGGGCACAATTTTAAGGTAAGCAGCAGAAGGTTGAGGGAGGATTTGGGGGAAAAGGTTTTTCACCTAGTGTGTGGTGGGTATCTGGAATTCACTGCCTAAAAGGATTTTAGAGACAGGAACGCTCAAGAAATTTAAGTAGCATTAGCTGAGCGCTTGAAAGACCATAGATCACAAAGCTCCTGGCCAAGTGCTGAAATATGGGATTGGCATAGATAAATGCTTGGTAACCAGCACAGACCTAATGAGCCAAATGGCCTTTTGCCATATTGTAAAAGCTCTATGACCCTATGACTCTCTAAACCATAATTTCAAGTGGAAATAGGGATGGCCTTCAAACATCAATTTGCTAATGACCCTCCATGTCCTTTCAAACAAGAAAGAAGCAAAAAGATAGAAAGCAGCAATGGGTTTTAGGGAGTAAACTTCAGAGTTCAGGATCCAAGCTACAGAATGCACCAATTTCTATAGCAAAGCAATGATAAATGTGAATCTACAAGATGGCAGAATTACAGGAGCACAGAAATCTCGTAGGGTTGTAGGGTTAGAGGTGGTTATGGAGATGGATAGGCTAAGACCGTGGAAGGATTTGAAAACAAGGTTGAGAATTTTAAAATCAAAAGGTTGCTGGCCTTAGAATTAAAAGAAGCATGTAATTATAGCAATCATGAGGTCAAATAAAGATTGTTTCAAGGAAGCTAAACAGTTTGATAAAACAAAATTGGATACCCAGCCATAAAGGTCAACAAATATTTGTTTCCCAAACCAGCAAGCGATACAGCAAATCGCCACGGTGCACAAATTGTTAAGGTTAACCACGAGTCACATGTTAGAACAATTTTCATGCAGTTCCCTCAACTAATTCTTTATTGCCTCTTCTCTTTCAGTTTTATCACTACTGATCTTTGATATTCTTTTTCTTATTATCTGTTCTGTTCAGGATGTCATCCAATTCAGTTTAACTCAAATTCACAGTGGTATATAACTAGACAATAAAACAGAAGAACATTCAGAACCCGGAGTATTTTAACTGTTTTTATTTTAACCACTACTCTGCCAAAATTCTGAAAAATCCGCATGAACATGCAGCAGACATTTCCAAGTTGCAACGAGAATTAACTAAGAATTAATATAATGTGGCTGAAGTGCAAGGCTAATCCTTTAATCACATCTTCATTTTTTTTCCATAACAACCAGGAGTACATATTAGAAACTAGAATGGTATTGTGCTGTGACCTTCAGTGCAGTAAAACTAACAGGTGAAAATTCCTGATTTCCAAGTGCTTCCTAATGTTCTCAGCACACCACGTTCTGAATAAGGCAAACGTGTACTCCTTAGAGTTAAACTAAGGAAAAAAATAACAATTTACTCAACCTTAAAAAAAAGAGATCTTAACATGTAAATGCAATTAAATATGTTCTGCTGAAATAACTCCCTTTGTGGTGGAAGTTTTTATCTGTAATTTAAATTCCATTGACTTTTTTTCAAAAATGTTAATTTAATTGCCAATATGAATTGTCTCAAGCTGCATCCATGTTATACTGAGTCAGATATGACTGGTCTTCATCGCCAGGTTCCAGTCATTTCCAAACAACATTAAACCAGCCCTCCAGCCTGTCCCTGGGAAATCGTCTAGCTCCTGGATGAAACATGCATTCTCAAAGTAGTGACTATACTTACTCCCATGGCCATGTCACTTCAAACTTGTTCATGAGCAAATTGGAAGGTCATATTTCCCACTGTTGACCATAGTGCTACTCAAGAACATTCCCTAGTATTGACACAACAACTTAATAAGGAGAGATACTTTACATTCTGTAACCAACAAAACGTCATTATTTTTCAGAAAATAAATGTTTATTTTCTTTCTTTTTTTAGGGAGCAAACAGGTTCCTCTGAGAGGGGAGATGAGTGGAATTTGCTTTCACGCAGTGAGTTGTAATCTGACGTAATGTGTCTGAAAGGGTGGTGGAAGCAGTTTCAGACAATTTTTAAAATGAGAATATGCATTTGAAAAGTGGATAGTTACAGATTATGGGGAAAGAGCAATGGTTTGGGACTACTGGACAATTATTTCACAGGCAAATTGAGCCAAATGGAGTCCTTCCATCCTGTGGAGTTCTATCACTCTAAACGAGACCCTCTTTAAACACAAGCATTCCTCAGACTTAATTGAACTAAAGTACACAGAAAACAGCTTACCCGGCAGGCAATCTCTCCTCTGTTTGCAACAAGGATTTTGTCAAATGTCTGAGGGGAAAGACAAACATCAAAAAGAAAGTAGTTTAATGATGAACAAATCGGGTTCATTCACTGCTATAAAATTAACCTTAATATTTAATATAGGAAAATTCACCACTTCGTCTAATATTCTCCCATCCCTTCTTGGCTATAACCCATGGATTCTGACTTCCCTTGAGTAACTGATCAGAGGAGACACTGCTCAAGGTTTTATTAAGCCTTTTCCTAACCACTAGATAGATTAAATGGCATGAATCCATCTGATTCCCCCTTTTTCGGGCAGGGATGGGGAGCTTAAAGTGTTTAGGCAAAGTATAATCTCCCTACGAACAAACTAATACGGAACAAATCTGGCCCTATGCTAATTTTCATAATTCAAGTTTTCCTTTAAATTACCTCTTCTATCTGAATTCCCTACCTTTGTGGATCCATCTGCACACTTATCTGGCTCTTTACACGTCCAACACCAACCCTTACCAAAATAGATCACTTCTTGCAGCTAAACTGCAACTGTACCTGCGAACCTATGTCCTCTACCAACACTCTCTATTCTTGCTACCCCTCCTTAATCTGGTAGCCGCAAATTCAAATATCATTCCTTTTGTGCCTGTGACCAAATCATTTCCAGAAACATGTGACAACAAAAATCCCAATATTTGGATTTATTAATGACTACGTTATATTCATGGTCGTTAGTGTTAATAAGACATAGGAGCAGAAATAGACCATCAAACCTATACAGTCTGTTGTGCCATTCAATTTGATCATGGCTGATCTGATAATCCACTTTCTTACCTTTTCCCCATAACCTTTGACTCCCTTTACTGATTAAAAATCTATCTACCTCAGCCTTGAATATACTTAATGACCCAGCAATAACAGCCCTTTGTGGTAAAGAATCCCACAGATTCATAACCCTCAGAGAAGAAATTCCTTCACATCGCTGTCTTAAATGTGCAACCCTTTATTCTGAGATTATGCCCTCTGGTCTGAGATTCATCCACAAGGTGAAACAACCTTTCCATATCTGCACTGGCAAGCCCTCCAAGAATCTGACAGGTTTAAATATGGTCACCTCTCATTCTTCGATATTCTAATGAGTACAGGCCCAATCTACAAAACACTTCCTCATGAAATAATCCCTACATACTTAAGAGTCATAGAGATGTACAGCATGGAAACAGACCCTTCAGTCCAACTTGTCCATGCTGACCAGATATTCCAACCAAATCTAGTCCCACATGCCAGCACTTGGTCCATATCCCTCCAAACCCTTCCCATTCATATATCCATCCAGGTGCCTTTTAAATGTTGCAATTGTACCAGCCTCTACCACTTCCTCTGACAGCTCATTCCATACATGTACCATCCTCTGCATGAAAAGGTTGCCCCTTAGGTCTCTTTTATATCTTTCCCCTCTCACCCTAAACCTATGCCTTCTAGTTCTGGATTCCCCCACACCATGGAAAAGACTTTGTCTATTTATCCTATCCATTCCATTCATGATTTTATAAACCTCTGAGGTCACCGAGACTTTACTTTGCTAACCAGTCTCCCATGGAGAACCTTATTGAATGCCTTACTGAAGTCCATATAGATCACATCTACCACTCTGCCCTCATTAATCCTCTTTGTTACTTCTTCAAGAAAAAACTCAATCAAGTTTGTCAGACACTATTTCCCACACACAAAGTCATATTGACTATCCCATTCTTGCCCAGTGCTGATCTCTCCGAAGTGGAAACATCTTTTTCTACATTGATCCCATCAAACCTTTAAGATCCCTACCAAGCAGAACTTACTGGTTCATTTAGATCCGAAACAGTGGAGTACAACACACGAGAGACAGCAAAGCTGCACCTGGAGTGGGATGATGCATGCTAGACGAACAAACAAAAAAAACACTTGATTAGAACACTGAAACATTGAAATCTGGGTAACATTCACTGTCATATTCAACAGCAACAACTTGCATTTACATACAGTCTTTAATGTAGCAAAGTACCCCACGATATTCACAGAGGAAATGAAACAGCACATGACAATGAAGGGAGACATTTTATGGAGTGTCTTAAAGGAGAAAACAACATGATAGTATGGTTTCGGGAATCAGAATAAATTATGGGACATAGGAACAGGAGAAGGTTATTCAGCACCTTGGCCCTTCACAATGAATCTTGACTAATTTGTATTTAACTCCATCAATACCGTTATCTAAAAATCTAGCAAACATTTTCAACACCTCAAGCCTGCTCAGCCATTCATTGAGATCACAGCTGATCTGTTTGTAGCCTCAAACCCACATTACCACCTACTCCTAATAACCTTCCTAATAATATAGATTTCATCTATATCTGCCTTAAAAATATTCAAGGATTTTCCTTCCAATACCTTTTCAGGAAGAAAGTTCCAAAGATTTACAAGCCTCAGAAAAAAATTCAGCTTATCCCTTTTTAAACAATGACCCCTGGATAATGCCATATAAGGAGACATCCTCTCTACACACATCCTATCAAGGGCCCTCAGGATCTTATATGTTTCAATGAAGTAGTCTCTTGCTGTTCTAAACTCCAGCAGATACAAGCTTCATCTTCTAACCTTTAATCATAAGGCAACATTTCCCCACTCTAAGTCCAGTTAGCTTCCAAATCATTTAAATGCTTCCTTTGATAAGGTGACCAATACTGTGAATAGTACTTCAGATGAGCTCTCGTCAAAATCCTAAAATGAAACATAACACCCTTAGTTTAGTATTCAATTTCCTTTGTCATGAGTGACACCATTTTGTTAGTTAGTTTTCTTAATTACTTGCTGTACCTGCATACTAGCCTTGTGTGATTCATACACCTGAAACCCTCTGCATCACGGAGCTCTGCAACATCTTACCATTTAGATCATGTGCTTCTTTTTTATTCTTTGATAAAATAAACAATTTCACATTTTCCACATTATATTCCATTTGTCACATCTTTGCCGACTTGTTTAACCTATAGCTTCCTTACATCCTCTTCACAACTTACTTCTCTACTTACATTTGTCTCATTAGCAAATTTGGCAACTATACTTCCATCCACTCATACAGTCACATGTAAATTGTAAATGGTTGAGGATCTAACACTGATCCCAGGAATACTACTCTCTCTATCTTGCTAACCTTAAAAAGACCCATTTCGGCCCACTCTCTGCTTCCTATTGAAAGGATCATAGAATTCTTACAGAGCAGAAAGAGGCTAATCGGCCCATCGAGTCCACACTGACTGTCTGAAAAGTATCCCACCTAAAGTCAGCCTCCTATCCTATCCCTGTAACCCCATGTTTACCACAGCTAATCCATTTAGTCTCCACACGTCTGGACGCAATGGCAAAATTAACATGCCAATCCACCTCACCTGCACATCTTTGGATTGAGGGAGGAAACTGGAGCACCCAGCAGAAACCCACAGAGACATAGGGAGAATGTAGAAATGCCAAACAGACAGTTATCCAAGGCTGAAGTGAACCCAGATCCCTGGTATTATGAAGAAGCAGTGCAAGCTAATTTCCTAATCGTGCAAAAATGCTACACTCTGCATCATGAGCTTTTATTTTCTGCAACAACTTTTTTTGGAAACCTATGCGCAGTGCATCCATTGGTGTTCCCTTTACCCACACCACATTACCTCCTCAAAGTAGTCCAACAGATTGGTCAAATGTGCTTCCACTTCACAAAGCAAACCTGACTTTGCCCGATGATCTTGACTTTATCCAAGTGCCTTGCTTTAACATCTTTAAAGATAGCCTTTAATACTTCTCTGTGACAGATGATAAGCAACTGCCAATTCCTGCTTTCTCTCCCCTTTTGAATAAAGAAGTCATTCACTATTGTCCAATCTAGTAGGACCGACTTCAAACCAAGGAGGTTTTAGCATCAACTAATTCTTTTAAGACCCAGGATGAAGTCCATCAGGACCTGGGCATTTGTTACCTCATTGGTGATTATGATTTTCCGGAGTTCTTCCCTCAATTCCATTTCCTGATGTACTACCAGTACCACAATGTTACTTGAAGACCTGGTCATTTCATCTACCATTTTCTTATTATTCACTTCCAGGGTCATCCTACTTTGGTTTGAAATTTTCAATTGACACCCTTACCCATCATCCCACTTTCAGCATCAACAGCTTTTTTTTTATTGACAGGGGGTAATGGGTAGCAGTGATGGAGAGTTGCAGATATCCATGACTCTGTGTGAAAAATGTTTCCAGACTTCACTCCTGAATGCCCTCTCTCTACTTTTATGGCCATGTTCCTTTGTTCTGAACTCGTTAACCATAGGAAATCGTTTTTCTCCATAAACTCATTAAATATCAAAAAATCTGCACCTGGGTCACCCTAGAAGTTGTATCCTTGTGATATCTAAAATGGCTCACACGCAGTCACCTCAATCCTCTGCCCTCCATGCTATCCTTAGCTCCTTTGCCAATGTCCCCTCTCCTGTCCTATTTAATTTCATGTGGTTCTAAATAGTTGGTGAATTTTAACCAACTACAAGTTAATTGTATGAGATCTTGTAACACTCTAAGTAGTGTCTGTGCAAATGAGTCAGAAGCTGTAGGTTCAAGTCCAAACCCAGAACTTGATGGCCAAGGATTACAAAGCCTAAGAGTCAGTATCAATCTGCAAATCCTTACAATGCGTGGAAATGATAGGAGGCAGGAATGGGAGAAATTCCTGGTAGGTCATGTGATGAAATGAATATTGAAGCCTTTACCATCCCTATCCATAGCACCAGACCACAACATGTTCATGCTGCCACAGCAACTTGGACTCTGAGCTAACGGTAACATATTACCACATGTTCAGTGCTGGAGTAAATCTTACATTCATCCTGTTTTGTTTCTCTCACTATGTTCTGAATCATTTGCAAATGTGAATGCAAACGTGACTCCGGTCATCAAAACTACAACACACGGTTCAAAAACTAGATAATTACACAAAATCTTTGGTGAGAACATATCTGGAGTAGAGCACAGAGATTTCATCTCCTTCGGTGATAAAGGATATCCTTGAGTTAGAAGGGGTGCAATAAAAGTTCACAAAACTAATTCCTGGGCTGGGATGACAGGATTATCCCACAAGTAGAATGGGAATAGATTCTCTAATATCTACAAATATAAGAGGCGATTGCAATAAAACATATAAATTTCTTGGAAGATTTGGCAGAATAAACAGATGTTCCCTAGCTGTCAAATTAATTTTGTCATAGGTAAGTTTGATATTTTGCTATTAAAAATGGTCATATACAACTTTGAAATGGAATGGAGCAGCATGGAAATCTAAGGAACAAAAACATTAAGTCTTATTGTTCACTGGAAGTGTGTATTCTTGAAGAACGTCACTGGAACCTATTTTTGTATATGGCAGAAAGGACCAACTGTGTGTGCACAGTATAAGGTGCATACCTAGTGCATGTTTACTCCACGATAACTGCAGATAAGTGAACACTGGAGTCACAAGGGGCAAAAAGGTATACAGTGAGAATCATGTGAATAGGTGATTTCACAAAGAGGTGGACACAGGAATGGCACAGTTACAAAGCTGTTTAATAAGATCATTAGTTAAACAAACCAAGCTCTCAGGTTATTTCTGAAGGGAAAAAGTTGGTAGACGGGGCTGCTTTGCTAAACTTGTATTGAACCTTATTAAGACTACACCTGGGGAACAGTACAGCGCTGGTCACCATATTATAAGGATATAGAATCACTCAAAAGATGTTATTAAACTTACAGTTCCACTGTCATCTTTTAGGTAATAGGAAAGGATTAACAATCTGGGTCTCTTTTCAAGAAGAAAGGAGGCTACAAGTGACCTAATAGAGATGTCTAAGCTTTTGAAAGGTTTTGATATAATGGATGAAGACAGTGTGTGTTTGCACTTGTGGGGAAAAAAAAACAAATTAGGGACTATTAATAGAAGATAGTCATCAAAAGATCAGTGAGGAAAATCAGAGAAAAATATTTGACCCAGTAAGCAGTTAAAATGTGGGCCTTGCTCCCACCGGGTGCGCTAAAGGAGAATAGTGTAAATGCACTTAAGGAGAAACCAGATGAATGTACGAAATTCAAGTAGAGCATAAATGCAGACTGATTCTCATACTGAACGATGTGTTTCTATACTGTATCTTTTATATCCATGTTAGGTAAAATTAAGAGACCTAGTCTCAGGATACAGGATTGACTGCTCAGGAATGAGCAGATGAGCAATTTCAAAACGCAAATGGCTGTGAATCTTCGGTATTGTCTACTTCAGAGAGACTTGGATGCTCAATTCTTGTGTATATTCAAGACAGAAATCAATAAAATTTTGAGCAGCTGAATAGAGCATGAAAGAGGAGTTGGTCTCCTGGTTCATCCAGAGTCTTGCTGAATAACCAAGTAAACTCAAGGGGATTTATAGCCTCCCACTCCCACAGCTTATGTTCTGAAATTAAGACCCTGTTTGCCCCTCAGGCAAACACATAAAAAAGTTCCCACAACACAATTCAAAGAAAAGCAAGGAGATATCCCTGATACCACAGCCAAAATTTATCTCTCAACTAACATGGAAAAACAGATTGATCTGGTAATTTATTTCATGGTTACAGCATGTTGGCACAACTTGGCTGCCACATTTCACATATACAACAGTAACTTTAAAAGCAGCCAATAAGCTATGAAGTGCTTTAGGCTGCTTTGAGATCATGCAACTCAGCACCTCCAAAACAGCAGCACTCGTCCACTACAACTGTCAACCATAGCTATGAGTAATAAAGCCCACTACACTGCCAGGAGCAGTTGCAGTTCTGGGGCATGCAGTTCTATGTTCACTTGTTATCTTTGCTTCCTGCAAACTGCAAGTTATGCTCCATCAGGAATGCAGTAGCCAGGAATCTAATAGTTATCCCATTTGCTTTATTTGGCTTACCGGAGTTAATAGTTTTATTCTGCACTTTCTAATTCTCTTTGAAATTGCACACATTACCACCCGCAAACACACAGCAGAAGCTTAAAGACAAAAGCTACTTTTATCTTTACTTTCAAATGGTGATAGAAAGCACTAGAAGCAGCAATAAAATTACAATACATTCAAAAAACACATTGGAGATATCCATAATTAGCCATGGGGAGAAATGCCTACTGATCTCATTCAGTTAAATTAATCTGTTAATAAGACAAGCAAAAATGAACACATTCTACGTGACTTCTGCACTTCTCCCCTCCTAAGTCAAGCTTTAAATGTCATCGAGATCTTCAGAATCTTGTTCTGGACAACAGTTCCCAAAAAGAAATCCTCTTTTGGGATCAAATGCAACAAAGCTTAAATTCTCGGCTAGCCTACCACCCTACCCTCAGTGATCTCATACCAAAAATATGTTCAACAGCTCCGTGCATATAAATCAGACTCAAAATAAGAGTTAATGCGCAAAGTATATATCTTTGCTGATTCAATTTTGACCATCATATAAGCAATTCCCATGTCTACGCTGAATGTAGAGTCAGAAAAATGAAATATACCACATCGTTCTGAGTTTTATAAAAACATCACATATTAATTAAAGCAAACCACTGAAATCTTAGATAATGTGAACAAAGTCACAGTGACAAACAATTTGGAATATCATTAGATACTTTACATGCTAATACAAAACCCAAAACATAAAACAATTCCCACAAATGGTACAGCAACCTCAAATTACCAGCCACAATCAGCCAGCCAAGTGTAATCGATCCCACACTATGAGATTTGCCAACTCTAGATGGATGCATTCTCAAAAACTTAATTATAAGACCTCCCAGAACAAACCACCCTTTCTAGTCAAAGAGCTTCTTGTTTCGGCTCCACTGTATTTATAACTACAGCATTCAAAGAAAATGAACAAAGCCCTATGATTCTTCATCCAATATTGGCCATAGCAGTAGCCATAAAACTATACAGCATAGCAACCACAAATTATGTTTATTGTTTACTTCATATATGAAATCAGTATCGAAATGTCTTAGGCATTTCAGCCTGCCATTACCCTGACAAGTTCACTCATTTTGTCATCAGCAGGCTCAAGCGCCACACTTTTCGACTCAAGGGAACATGCAACAGTTTGCTTCGCAACTAAGCCCTTTCTGTACTCAAATCAGTAGCACGGTTTTCTCCATTTTATCTCAATTCTTTCCCCTTCTGAAGACATAGACTACTCAGGGTCCAAACAGTGCAACATTTTAAATTGCGTGTCTCAACAGGGAGTATCAATCAGCTATTTGGGCAGGGGATCAAAAGCATCACAGTCAACCCCAATTCATTCCTGATTTTTCATTGGTATGTCGTAGTTACCCAGTGATAGAAGTCCACTTGGACAACAATGATTAAGAGCCAAAACCATTCCTGGAGACATTGATATTCACTGAACCATCTCTACTGCCTGAATTATATTGGCACAGAGAACAATGCTGGTCTCTATGACTCAGTTAAGCCCATGAATCAAAGAGATACTCAAAAATTCAGTCATTTCAATTACAAACAAACCATGCTGGCAATCGAAGATTGCACCAGTCTGAAGAGGTAAGGTACACATCCCATGGACAACAGAAGACAGTACGCAGACCTAAACCTTTATTGATGTGCAGAGAAGGGGAACCTGTTAATAAACAATTGAGACTTGGGTCTCTGAAATTGCCTTGCTAAGATCAAGATGAAAGATTCAGATTATAGTAAATGCTTTGTTCCATCCCATCTACAATAAACTACTATCCTGAACTGCATGCCATCAGTTGTTATTTTTATTATTTTGAAAATAAAACATGGAAACAAAACTATATTTCTAACCTACAGCACTATATAAAGCAGCTCCATTATCAACACTCATTGCAAAAATAAAGGTGAATTTCAGGATATTTATTTTTGTATCAGTGATCATGACACTGTTCCTTTCTCCTGGTTCAATAAACAATCAAAATAATATCAACAATGCTATTGTACTTTCCATGTAGGAAAAGTACCATAAGCAAGAATACCACTCTTAATCAACTTGCATTTGTTAGATATTAGCAAACAAATGTCTGCTTAACTGTCAAATAAATATCTTAATCATGAACAGCAACATTAATTTTCCACTTCATAAACAAATTTGGAATCAGGCATGTAATAAATCACTCATTGTCATAGAGCTGTCCAACATGGAAACAGACCCTTTGGTTCCGCAAGGACCACTCCCTTCGTGACTCCCTTGTCAGATCCACACCCCCCACCAACCCAACCTCCACCCCCGGCACCTTCCCCTGCAACCGCAGGAAATGTAAAACTTGCGCCCACACCTCCACACTCACTTCCCTCCAAGGCCCCAAGGGATCCTTCCATATCCGCCACAAGTTCACCTGTACCTCCACACACATCATCTATTGCATCCGCTGCACCCGATGTGGCCTCCTCTATATTGGTGAGACAGGCCGCTTACTTGCGGAACGCTTCAGAGAACACCTCTGGGCCGCCCGAACCAACCAACCCCATCACCCCGTGGCTCAACACTTTAACTCCCCCTCCCACTCCACCGAGGACATGCAGGTCCTTGGACTCCTCCACCGGCAGAACACAACTACACGACGGCTGGAGGAGGAGCGCCTCATCTTCCGCCTGGGAACCCTCCAACCACAAGGTATGAATTCAGATTTCTCCAGCTTCCTCATTTCCCCTCCCCCCACCTTGTCTCAGTCGGTTCCCTCAACTCAGCACCGCCCTCCTAACCTGCAATCCTCTTCCTGACCTCTCCGCCCCCACCCCACTCCGGCCTATCACCCTCACCTTGACCTCCTTCCACCTATCCCACCTCCATCGCCCCTCCCCCTAGTCCCTCCTCCCTACCTTTTATCTCAGCCGGCTTGGCTCTCTCTCTCTTATTCCTGATGAAGGGCTTATGCTCGAAACGTCGAATTCTCTATTCCTGAGATGCTGCCTAACCTGCTGTGCTTTGACCAGCAACACATTTGCAGCTTTGGTCCAAATCATCCATGCCAATCCAATACCCTAAATTAATCTAGTCCCATTTGTCAGCATTTGGCCCATATCCCTCTAAAACATGTCTTATTCACATACCCATCCACAGGCCTTATAAATGTTGTAATTATACCAGCCTCCACCACTTCCTCTGGCAGCTCAGTCTATACACACGCCACCCACTGCTTGAAAAGATTGCCCCTTAGATCAGTTTTAAATCTTTCCCTTCTCACCTTGAATCTATGCCTTTAATTTTGAACACCTCACTCTGGGGAAAATACCCTGACTATTCACCCTATCCATGCCCCTCATGATTTTATAAACTTCTATTTGGCCTCCATAACTCAAAGCCTCAAACCTGGCAACAATCTTGAAAATCTTATCTGAACCCTTTCAAGTTTCACCACATCCTTCTTACAGCAGGGAAATCAGAACTGCACACAGTATTCCAAAAGTGGCCTAACCACTGACCTGTACATGATTTATATTATCAGGAATTATTTTTGTTCTGTTAAAAATAAATACCTTAAAGATGTGGTGCAGAAGACTGAGGACACTGAAGATTGAGTACATAATTGGAAAAGCAGCAGAGACAAAAGATATCTTCCAGATATGCTACATCAGACAAAACATATCCAAGTCCAACAACATTCAAGGTGCCTTAAACCCACATGAATATGTGAAGCCTTTCTGAAGAAAAATGTACATATATATACTGCTTTCACAACCTTAATATATCTCAAAGTGCTTCACAGCCAACTAAAACATTTGAACTGTAGTCACTATTGGAACGCAAGAATTGCATCAAACAAATATCTACAAAAAGCAATATAATATTTTTTTCTCTTTTTAGTGGAGTTAGACGAAGTCCAGCACCTAGTCACCCTGAAAATACTTTTACGTTTCTTTGAAATAGTGTCCTTGACATTATTTACATCCACCTAAGGGGGAAGAAAAGGGACAGTGGTGGAACTTCTCATTTGATATGTGGCAACTTCAACAGTTCAACAGTACAACACTCCCTCAGTCCCGCCCAGGGAATGCCGTACTCAGGTCTCCATAGCAAAAAACAAAGCCGTAATCTTCAGACTGAGGAGTGAGAGAGTATTGAGTCATTGAGTCATAGGCAGACAAACTTGCAATTGTAGAATGTCTTTCATGACCTCGATGTCCCAAAACATTATATAGCCAATTGAAAACTTGGTTGAGGTACAGTCACTGCTGTAACGTAGGAAATGGAGCAGCTTACTTGCACACAGCAAGTTACCACAAATAGCTTTGTAATAATGACTGTATAATCTGATTTTTTGTGATGCTATTATCAGGGACAAATAAAACAGAGCATCATTGAAATAATGGAAGCTTTTAAGTCCACCAGAGGGAGCATACAGGGCCTTGGTTTAGTATTTTGTTTCCAAAATGGCACTTCTGACTGTGCAACACTCCCAGATGGCCTGTCATTTAACAATTTCAAACCTAAGGCCTTTCTACAACCAGTGCCCACAGAACTATACCTACATCCACCAGTTTAACATCGATGAAGAGATTCAGCAAAACAAGTTCTACTTTCCAAAAAACTTGGGAGTGTTCTCTCAATGAAAACAGACAGAGACAGCGAAGGTCATCACCTCTGATATCCCAGCTCCATCTTCAAATAACGGAGGAAAAAGTATTCAAGGAGCAGCAATTTAAACTCAAGACCATGATCATGGTTTATTGGGCAGTTGTGATCCCTGTGCTCCTGTTTGCTTCAGAGACTTGGACAACCTACAGCAGGCACCTTGAAGTATTAGAAAAGTCACATGAACAGTGTCTTTGTGAGATTGTGCACAAATCCCTCATTCCTGGTAGGAAGGAAAACAGCAGAACAACAGTGCTTTCTCCCAAACTAATATCAAGGTGATCATCACTCAAAACTAACTCCACCAAATAAATGTACCTAACGAAGGAGCAATGTTTTGAAAGCTTGTACTTTCAAATAAACATGTTGGACTATACCTGGTGTTATATGATATTTAGTGAGGTCAAACAAATCTGCCAACTCACACGAGACACTATCTGTGACAGCCCAAAACAGTGAAGGTTCAACCAGGACAGCACTGAACTCATCAAGAGACTTTGTCACTAACTTGCAGGGTTGAAGTTGAGGAGTTGGAGGCAGTTACACTAATCTCTGAACAACCTGCCTACCAGAGCCTTCCAGCACCATTTGGCTGGCATCTCACAGACTGCAGACACTTCTCAGGTCACAGCAAATACAAGTGGATTCTCAATCTGGCAGGACTGCTGAAGCAGAAATTACTGGGAGTGTTAACTTGGATTCTAGCCTCTAGTGTCTGAAGTGAGACTTGGAACCCACAGCCTTCGGAAACAAAAACTGAAATTGCTGTTAAAGCTCAACAGGTCTGGCAGCAACTGCGAAGAGAAGGCAGGGTTACCGTTTCGGATCCAGTGACCCTCCCTCGGCTCTGAGCTGGACCCCAAACGTTAGCTCTGCTTTCTGTTCACAGATGCTACCAGACCTGCTGAGCTTTTGCAGCAATTTCTGCTTTGGTTTCCGATTTCTAGTACCCGCAGTTCTTTCGGTCAAAACAGCTTTCCGAGTGGCAGGTTATAAAATAAACGGAATTAGTGAAGGGAAGTACATCTTTTCTGACTGTCACTGGAGCAAATAATCAAAGGTCATTGCCCTGAAGCGGGCCCGCTTCGTCCCATTGAAGTCAGCGCCCGATCGCCGGTAACCCAACCGGGGAATAAAGCCGGCCAGGGGGTGAATCCACAGTTCAGTCTCTCCCCTCCCGCTGTTTTTAACCTCCGGGTTTCGAAACCGCTCACCTTCAATGTGAGTATTGCCAGCCGCACAGCAACACTGACTCTGGGAGCCGCCATCTTCCCGCGACCTTTCACCACAACGGAGGGGCGGGACCCGGCCAGCAGCCAATCAGCACTCTTGAAACTCAACCCTAGTGACGCAATAGCTCCAGTCCTACTCCCTGGGAAAGGCAATTTGTGGGAATCAGAATTGATCAAGTCAACTCAGCAATAAAGCTGAATGTTTCTTTTAAACAGTCTGGGCTTGCACTATTCAGTTTCACTCTGATGATTAGTGGGTTTCAATCTGCTCCCAACTTTTTTCCACCAAAGCAGCTGTGGTTCAGTTTGCGGCCCTCACACCTTTGGCTCTAAGTTCCATGCTCTTTCTTAAAGGTCTCTTCCTCGTGAGGGTCTGATTCGCAATTTACACGTTCACCATGTGAAAATCAAGGAGACGGGTTCCAAATGCACCACTGCCAGAACAGGGATTGAAACTTGTGTTGTTAGAGACCAAGCTGATCCAAATGGAAGCATGCTCCTTTACATGTACGTTGCAGTTTGGAGACACAGATACAAATGACAAAACCATCAATTTCTTTCAGTTTTGGTCCCCTTGTATAGTTGTATTGGAGGTAGTTCAAAGGAGGTTCACTAGGTTGTTTCCAGAGATGATGGTCTTGTCTTATAAAGAGAAAATAAGCAGTTTGGGTGTATATTCTCTGGAGTTTAGAAGAATGAGATGAGATATAATTAAAGTACATAAGATGCTCAAGAGGATTGACAAAGTATATGTGAATGTAAATCTATATAAACAAACAACTAAATTTTGATCAGTTAGGCCAGTGGACCAAGGAATGCCAGAATGCAGATACATGTGAGATGTTGCATTTAGGTAAGACAAAGTAGAGCAGGACTTCCATTTTTAGTGATAGAGCCCTGGGGAAGTGTTGTTGAACAGAGAGACCTAGGGATGCAGATGCATAGTACTTGAAAATGTCATCGCAGGCAGACAGCTTGGTGAAGAAGGCATTTGACATGTTTGCTTTCCTCAGTTAGAACTCAGAATACATAGGACATCATGTTACAGGATATCAGTTTAAAGTTGGAAAGGAAAGATTTAAGAGGGACCGGAGAAGCAACTTTTTCACACAGAGAGTGGTGCATATATAGAACAATCTGCCAGCAGAAGTGGTAGTGGTGGGACAATTATAACATTTTTTAAAATCGGACAGGTAAATGGATAGGAAAGGTTTAGAGGGATATTCGCTAAATGCAGGCAAATGGGATTACTTCAGTTTCTAAAACCTGATCAGCATGGGCAAGTTGGGCTGACAGGACTGTTTCCATACTGTATCCCATTATGACTCAATGTAGAAAGGATGTTTTTAGCTGGCTGAGCAAGAATCCTATTTGTTGTTACTGCCTACCATTGCCAAGAGTTGAAAAGATTTACGAATATATGCTCAACTTGTTTGGCTAAATTTGAATCCACCTTCCTTGGCCATTGAGTCCAAGAATGAGACTTGAACCCTGAATTTTTGGCTTTGAGGGTGGAATACTGCCATGATGCTCCACCAGACCTCTCCTAAATCCCTATCCAGGAGAACAATCTAAGCTCACACCCAGTGCTGAGATGCAGAGAACTGAAGGGATACAGCACCATCAGAGATGCAATCTTTTCAATAAGGCATTGAACTGAGACCCCCTCTTCCTGGTCAGTTGTGAGTAAAAGATATGATGGCAATATTTTGAAGAAGAATAAGGGCATTGTCCTCAAAGTCCTGGCCAATATTTAGCTGTCAACAGCATAAAACATAGAAGTTCTGGACATTTTCACATTGCTGTTTTTGAGAGCTTGCTGGGTATAAGTTGGCTGTAGTTTTCTCTGCATTAGAGTGACTACCTTCCAAAAAGATTATTAGCCTTAAAATGCTTTGAATCATCTGGAAAGGCTTCTACAAGTACAACTCTGTTTATACATCAACAATCTCTATAATCCAAAAGTTCTTTTCCTTTTCTTCTTTTCTTACCCATTGTCTTCTTACCTTCCCTCTTTTCTGCCTTCCTCCTTTCATTTCTTTTTTCCCTCAATTAAAAAGAAACATATGCTTTTATTATACACATTGCACAAGCACAAGATATTCCATATCTTGTTACAAGATATTCCAAGCCAATGAAATACTTCCAAAGTGAAGTCACTGTTGTAGTGGAGGAAGCAAAGCAGCAAATTTGCATAGGTCCTCCTTTTGTGCTATTGGGCAAATGGTAGAAGCTTCAGTTGTCCCTGGTGGCCACATAGCAAGACGTATGTCCAGCTTCAGGTACTGGCAAACTGTGTTTTGGAGCTGGAACTGAAGGGGAATTCACTGTGGAACATCCACAATGCTGAACATTTCATGGATAGCACATTCAGTGAGGTGTGCCCACTGCAGTTGAAGACTGAACAGGCAGCAAGGACATCCGTGACCAGCAGGCAGAGCAGAGGAAGGCAGATTGTGTAGGAATCCTCTGTGACCTTCCCACTTTTTAACCAATATAACATTTTGGACTCTGCTGATTACTGTGCAGGGAAAGCAATGGGAGCCAACTTGGTTGTACCATGGGTGAGTCTGCTGCAGAAGTAGGGAGAAAGAAGAATGGCAGGACTGTTGTTGGAAGGGATTCAATTGTAAAGGGAACTGATAGGTATTTCTGTGGCCAGAAAAGAGACTTTTAGTTTTATAAAGAGAGATTAAATAGATTGGAGTTGTTTTCCTTGGAGGAGAGGAGGCTGAAATGGGAATGATTGAGATGTATAAAATTATGAAGGACATAGATAAAGGAGGCAGGAAGAGGGATCAATGACCAAGGGGCATATATTTAAGGTAAGGGATAAGAGATTGAGAGGAAATGTGAAGAATTGTTCTTTTCATTCAGAGGATGATGGAAATCTGCCTGTCAGGATGATAGAGGTAAAAACCTTCTGAACGTTTAAGGTATATTTAGATGTGCACTTGCAATGCCAAGACATGCAAGGCTATTGAACAGTTAGGTGGTTGTTTTTGACTGGTGCAGACTCGATTGGTCGAAGGTCCTTTGTCAGTGCTGTTTCTGACTCTAAGACAGCAAGATCCCACAAGCAGCATTATGACAATGGTCAGATATTGCATCATTGAGACATTGACTGAGGGATAAATATTGACCAAGACACCAGGGGTAAATTGCTCTTTGTAAGTTGCCCTGCTCTTTGAAACAGTGAAATGGGATCTATTACCTCATCTAAGAGGGTAGTCAGAGCCTCAGCTTAAGAGCTCATTTGAAAGATGGCACTTTTCAGCATTCACTCAGCTCTTCACTGTAGAGTCAACCTCAGTTTAAATGCTCAAATATCTGGATTGGGGTTTGAACCTATAATTCTCATAGGAATTCTCATAATTCTCTAAAATTACCATAGGTAAGAGTTCTATCAATGAAGCAACAGATGGCTTTATCTCTTACTCTGTTACTTTGATGACAAACTGATCTAATCTTTCTTGCTATAGCTACCCATATATGGGAATTTGCTATCATTGAAGAAATCCAAACTGCTCTTCGTCATTTCTGAGAACAATTACAAGTTAAATTTTTGATCTACATGAGAACTGACAGGAATGAACAGGTCATATGCTCTTTGCATCTTCCATTAATCATTCTGAGAGGTCCTTCAGACTGATTCTAATAACACTATTAGGAAGTATTCACCATAGTTCTATTATTAGCGCGATAAATAGAGAATCTTTTAAAACCAGCACTGCATTTTTTTTCTCAGAAATGCATGGATCAGTTTCTCAGAATTAGTTGCCACAAGAAATGACATTGATAATAAAATGAAACATGATGGATAACAGCAGATGTGTTTTCTGCCCTTTTTCTTCAAGTCAAACATATGGGATGGCGTTTCTGAGATAGACTCGACACAATCACAGATAATGTGGCAATGACATTCCTTTCAAAACATTCCATTTCCTGCTCTTGATTGCTCTCAAGTGCACCTTCTTTTAGCACAATAAAAACATTAGATTATGTCAAGATTGATTTGTCTGTTGCAGTCTACTAGACTGACATGTTTATTGTAAGGCTCAGCATAGATATTGGTTATTTCAGAAAGGTATCAGGGAAAGGTAATGGGGTGGCATGGTGTCATTGTGGTTAACAGTGACTACCTCACAGCTCCAAGGACCCAGGTTTGATTGGGTGACTGTGAAGAGTTTGCATGTTCTCCCTGTGTCTTGCATGGATGTCCACTGAGTCCTCAGGTTTCCTCCCACAGTTCAAAGATGTGCAGTTTAGGTGGATTGGCCATGCTAAAATTTCCATGTAGTGTCCAAGAATGTGTAGACTAGGTCGATTAGTCATGGCAAGTATGGTGGTATCGGAATCGGTATGGGTTTGGATGGGATGCTCTCTGGAAAATTGGTGCACATGGGCCAAATGACCTCTTACTGCACTGTAGGGATTCTATGTCATCTGCTCAGAGACCAGTTCAAACGGGCCTCGGGGGCCAAGGTAAACCGAGGCAAGAGCAAGGCTATGCTCTTCGGGAACTGGGCCGACCAATCCTCGATCCACTTCACCATCAGGACCAACCACCTGAAGGTGCTGGTATTTGGTACAGGAAAGTTGGGGCATGCGCCAAATCTTGGGAGAAGCGTATGAGCAAAGTGAGGCAGAAACTGTGTAGATGGAAGCTACAGTCGCTCTCCATCTCGGGTAAAAACCTGGTCATCAGGTGTGAGGCACTGTCAATGCTGTTATATGTGGCACAGGTCTGGCCTATTCCCAGAACCTGTGCCGCTGCAGTCACCCGGGCCATCTTCCAATTTATATGGAGATCAAAGATGGACCGGGTCCGAAGGGACTCGATGTATAAAGATCTGGGCAACGGGGGAAATAGCACACCCAATGCCACCCTCACCCTGATGGCCACCTTTGTGTGTGGCTGCATCAAGCTGTGTATGGATCCCGGTACGCAAACACCAAGTGTCACTACGTACTGAGGTCCTACCTAAGCCCGGTGTTGGAAGGATGGGCCTGGCCTCGCTGCTGCAGAAAGCTCCGAGTAGTTGGACTGTTCTTATCACCTGTCCTTCGTGGAGAAGTTAATGAAGAAAAACACCTTTGACCACAAGTCCATCAGGAAGTGGTCAGCACATAGTGTCCTTGAGACCCTTCGGGGAAAGGAGAGGGCGGATCCTATCGAGCGGTTCCCTGAGCAGACTGTCAAAGTCATTTGGCAGAATGCCTCATCGCCAGAACTTTCCAACAAGCACCAGGACATGGCTTGGCTGATGGTGAGATCCTTTATGCACGCCCAGACTCTCTGCCACACCACACGCTGCCCTCGAAGCGGCTGCAAGGGGGACGAGACTGTCACACACCTCCTTCTGGAATGTGCCTATGCAGAAGAAGTCTGGAAAGGAATGCAGTGTTGTTTGTCGAGGTTCGTCCCGAGCAGTGCCGCGACATGGGATTCCGTGCTCTACGGTCTGTTCCCCGGGACGCACACCGAGACGAACATCAACTGTGCCTGGAGGATCATCAGCTAGGTGAAGGACGCTCTTTGGACGATCCAAAACCTGTTACTCTTCCAGCTGAAGGAGTTGACCCTGACTGAGTGTTGCAGACTGGCACATTCCAAGGTCCAGGACTATGTGTTGAGGGATGCGCTGAAGCTTGGGGCAGCTGCTGCCAAGGCGCGGTGGGGAAAGACCACCATGTAACGTCTGTCTGCCTAATCACAGGGGGCCGACGCAGTCATTTGGGCTCTGCTGACGCTTCAGCAGAAGAGCTGGATAGTAAATGTACAGACTTGTATATAGGAAAAATAAATTTCGATGTCTATATGTAAAGCAATGTAATGTGTGCAAAAGAATGGCATGACCAATTGTATAGAGATCCAAATAATTTTATGAATAAAGTATATTTTTGAAATTAAAAAAATTCTATGATTCTATGAAATGTGCCTCTCAGAAGAGGTCATCATAAACGCAAGTTTTTAAGAATGAAAGGGCAAGTTGATAAAAGTGCAAAAAAGAAGGAAAATATGGGATCAATTTGTTAATGAATAATGCAGACAGAATTCCTGATAATGAATGTGACTCACTGTTCTTGTTTCATCTTGATTTTTGCCTAGAAAGAAGAATTCTGACAATCAGTGTGAGTTTGCAAAAGTAAGTCATTTTTGGGGAAAAAGAAGTAGTATAATTGAGAAAAAAATGAATTCTACTGTTAGAGTAGGTATTTGTATGCATTTCGAAAACAAACCTTGTAAGATGCATATTGGACGCTTGTTGACAAATATAAGGTATACAATTTTTTTTTAGATAGATTAGATTACCTGCAGTGTGAAAACAGGCCCTTTGGCCCAACAAGTCCACACACCCCTATACTTACCCCTGACTAATCCTCCTAACACTACAGGAAATTTAGCATGGCCAATTCACCTAACCTGCACATCTTTGGACTGTGGGAGGAAACTGGAGCACCCATAGGAAATGCACACAGACATGGGGAGAATGTGCAAACTCCACCCAGACTGTTGTCCGAGGCAGGGGTTGAACCCAGGTCTCTCGGCATTGTGAGGCAGCAGTGCAAACCACTGAGCCACCGTGCTACCCCATTGAAAGGGATGTGGCAACATGGATGGCAAAAGATCAGTGAACAAAGAAGGCTTGTTATTAGAACCTTAATTTTTGTAAAAGGAAGAATGTAAACATTGACATATTCTAAGTAATGGTGCTTGGAGTAGTGCTGTTCACAAGTTATGTGAGTGAATTAAAGATGAGTGTAAGTGACAATAAAGCAGTATTTGTGGATGACATTCAAACAGGAGGCATGATTTTCTGTGTCGAGTACTGTAAATGATTTAAGGAGAGCTTAACTGGTTAGTAGATGTCCAATGAAATGTACTGCAGAGAAATTTCAGATTGTTTGTTTTGAGAGAAAGACTAAAAGCAGGGTTGGTAGCAATTTTTTAAAAGAGTAGATATGCGGAAAGTCTTAGGGTTTTAGATACATATGTTTATAAGGTGGAGGATAAATTGATGAGTTATGAAAAAGCATATGGATTCTATTTTTCATAAATAAGGATGGAAAGTACAAAAGTAAGGAGCTCAACTTGTATAAATCATCAACATAAGACAGTAGTGTTGGGCATCTTACTTTATGATCAAATTAAGACAATGAGAAGCATGTACAAGAGATTCGCTGAGATGTATTTAGCAATGAGCTGTGCAGGTTGTGGCTCAGTTCATCTCTGAACAATAAAGTTTCCTTGAGAATTCATGCACAGAAATCAAATGCTGAGTGTAGTTCAGAGGGAATTCTCACTGTCAGAGGAGCTATCTTTTGGATGAAACATTCAATCAAGGCCCGTGTGCAGCACAGATAGCAGAAAAGATCCCCAGCATTATTTGGAAGAAAAGTAAGAAAATCCCTCTATGTGCTGGTGATTATTTATTCTACAATTTCATTTCAAAGCCAAATTATCTGGTCACATTGTAGTTCATGGATTCATATTGTATACAAATTGGATACTGCATTTTCTATGTTCCAACAGTGACAACACTTCCACAGAATTTAATTCACTGCAAAGTGTTTTGGGATATTTGATGGTTGTGAAAGCCATCATGTAAATCCAAATCTTTTTTTCCTTTTCCAAGATATTCCTTTTCCAATAGCGATATTCAAAATTCTGAAAAATGTAATAACGTAAACCAAGTGTTTAAGTATTTCCACTAGTTGACAAGTCTAACATATTTCCAGTATCAACCTTGCAAATTTTCTCTGCATTCTCTTCAGTTCTTCTACACCATTTTCATAATCTGATGTCCATAACTGCATAGAATAATCTGAATGCAATTTACCCAAAGTTTGCTACAGGTGTGTCATAACTTCCCTACTTTTAAATTCTTCTCCTAGAAGAGTACAGCCTAGTGCTTAGTTTCCATTTTTATGGGCTTGCTAACCTTTGACACAACTTTTAATGATTATTGTGTTCGTACTCTGAGATCTCCATTCTTATCTATCCTAGATTAAGGTTTCCCCAGTAATCGGTGACCTCTCTATTCTTTCTGCAAAACATAATATCTCACATTCACCTGAGTTGAATTTTGTTTGTCAATTTTTTTGTCCAATCTGTGAGTTTATTACTGTCCTGATGTAATTTGTTGTAGCTCTCCTATTAAGATTCTGCCCCTACAATTAGTGTCAACTCAAAATTTAGAAAGTGTGTTTTAGATTCCTACGTCCAAATCATAATTGTAAATTGTGACCAGCAATGGTTCCAGCACTAATTCTGAAATAACTCCACAGAGGCCGATATCCTGCCACCAAGTTACCCTTCATTTCCAAATGGAAAGTCCTTGTCACTGATCCAACTTCCCTCAGAGCTAGCTTTCAAAGTGTACAGGATGTTTGACACTCCTGTTCTTCTCTGTCAGCTGGGGCTCCATGATTGGACCAGATCAACAGCCCCAATTGGGGAACTCATATTCAATGAGGTCCATCTGACTGACCTCATTACAATCGTTGCATCCCTCCCCCTCTGAGTCCGTGGGCATAAGATGGGTTTTTTGTAGCTCCTCCTAGAGCATTTTAGCACTGTGACAGGTTCCTCCGGCCCTGCCTCTGACTCAGACAGTGTGTTACGAGCAGTATTTTGTCTCTTGCACTCAGAGCTTCTCAGAAGAAATTAATTCTGTCCTTCAGGCGTTGAGGCAGCGACATCCACAATTTCCATCTCAGAGGGATTTTGATGGAGAGGAAAAACCAAGGATTCCAGAACAGTCAGAAAAGCTGTCAAAGAGCCTAGCACATTTTGCTCCCACACTATCTGTGACTTTGCAACTTTCAAATGATCCACATACTTTTCAGGACAGTCCCACCTATCCAAACTTTATGTATCACTGGACCTGACCTCACCTTGACCATGCCTCTTACCCATGCAGGGTCATTCTCATGCTGGCTCCACCAAATCTCGTCCCCTAAAGTTAACTCTCTCTCTCGCTCAGTGGAGTCTTGTGTCCAGTTTTGGCATTCCTGATGCTGCTTACCATCTCCACACACCCCCCCCTCCCCGATCCACAGACTTATCCTGGTAAGGAGTCTTCTTCCAGTTAGCAACTCTGATGGTGCTATCCCTGCAGTTGTGTGAGGGGATGATCCTATAATCAAATAGGGCTTGGGCAGTTTGGTACCTGGTGAAGCTGTGGCCTGTTTCTTTAAGCATGCTTTCAAAGGTTGAATTGCTGTTTCTGCTAGACCATTGGATAATGGATGGTATGGTGCTGACCGTATATGTCAAAAACCATTCTACTTTAGGAAATGCTCAAATTCCCTGCTGGTAAATGATGGCCCATTACCTGTGACAAACATTTTCAGGAGTCTATATATTGCAAAAGATGCACACAGTTTCCCTGTCGTCATCCCCATGTTTGACAAGTGAACTCTATGAACATTTGGCCACTTTGAGTGGACATCCACAATGACAAAGAATGTTGAGTTCATGAGAGAACCTACATAGCCAATGTATCACCAAGTCAAGGGTTTATCTAGCCATTCCTACGAATATGTGTCATAGAGTCGTAGAGATGTAAAGCACGAAAACAGACCCTTCGGTCCAAACCATCCATGCCGACCAGATATCCCAACCCAATCTAGTCCCACCTGCCAGCACCTGGCCCATATCTCTCCAAACCCTTCCTATTCATATACCCATCCAAATGCATCTTAAATGTTGCAATTGTACCAGTCTCCACCACTTCCTCTGGCAGCTCATTCCATACACGTACCACCCTCTATGTGAAAACATTGCCCCTTAAGTCTCTTTTATATCTTTCCTCTCTCACCATTAACCTCTACCCTCTAGTTCTGTTCTCCCCTATCCCAGGGAAAAGACTTTGTCTATTTATCCTATCCATGTCCCTCATAATTTTGTAAACCTCTATAAAATCACCCCTCAGCCTCCGATGCTCCAGGGAAAATAGCCCCAGCCTGGCAACGTCCTTGTAACTCTTTTCTGAACCCTTTCAAAGTTCATAACATCTTTCCGATAGGAAGGAAACCACAATTGCACACAATATTCCAAAAGTGGCCTAACCAATGTACTGTATAGCTGCAACATGACCTCCCAACACTTCTACTCAATACTTTGACCAATAAAGGCAAGCATACCAAACACATTCTTCACTATCCTACCTACCTGCAACTCCACTTTCGAGGAGTTATGAACCTGCACTCCAAGGTCTCTTTGTTCAGCAACATTCCTGACGACCTTACCATTAAGTGTATAAGTCCTGCTAAGATTTGCTTTCCCAAAATGCAGACCTCACATTTATTTGAATTAAACTCCATATGCCATTTCCCAGCCCATTGGCCCATCTGGTCAAGGTCCTGTTGTAATCTGATGTAACCTTCTTCGCTGTCCACTACACCTCCAATTTTGGTGTAATCTGCAAAATTACTAACTATACCTCGTATGTTCGCATCCAAGTCATTTATATAAATGACATAAAGTAGAGGACCCAGCACCAATTCTTGTGGCACTCCACTGGTCACAGGCCTCCAGTCTGAAAAACAACCCACCACCACCACTCTCTGTCTTCTACCTTTGAGACAGTTCTGTATCCAAATGCACTCTGGGAACTGTCCCACTAACATGGCCATGTCTGCATCCAATCCTGGCTACCAGACATAACTTTTCATCAACATCTTCATTTTGGAAACCCTGTGTGGAACCTGGTGGATTTCACAGTAGAGGATGCCATATTATTACGGAGAGCAAGAGTCACTGCCGGACCTTTGCTTGGGACAATCACTCTTGCTCCCCATAATAATATGCCATCCTCTACTGTGAACTGCTGTCTCCAGGTCCAAAAAGTTCAGTTCTGATTGTGACGGTGCTTTCGTTTCCCCCTTCACCACCAGCTGTTTCAGTTTTGCCAAGATCAGATCTTTCTGCGTCCAAAGTCTGATGTTGTCTGCTGTGACTGAAAGTGTGTGCAGAAATTTTAAAACCATTATGGACTCCTCCACTGGCGGCACCATCAGTGGTGTATCTGCCAGCAGGAGGCAGCTCAATGCATCCATATTCACTACTTGGCCTCCTGGACAGTATTCCAATTTGTAATTATATGGATGTAATAGCAGAATCCACTGCTGAATTCAGACTGATACTATGGGCAGCAATGCCTTAATATTCGTTAAGTAGACCTACCAAGGGGTCATGGTCTGCTGTTATTACAAATTTACATCCGTAACGGTGTTGGTAGAACGTCTTGACTCCAAATATGACCTCCAAATGTTCCTTTGCTATCTGGGCATAATTACACTCAGCATTCGCCAAAGTCCTGTATGCATATACTATTGGGCATTCCTCTCCATTGGGTCACCTGTGAGCGAATACTACCCAAATACCATGCAGAGAGGCATCACATGTCAATAACAGATCTCACTTGGGATTGTGGTGTGCCACCTTAGATGATGAAACCTGTTTCTACATTAGCCTGAAAGTTATGGCTTGGCTATGCGACTATCCCAAGGCTGACTCTTGTCTAAGAACTGGCGTGAAGGTGCCAGAATGGAGGCCAGGTTATGTATGAACTTTCTGTAATAATTCACTAGCCCAAGGAAAGACCTAAGCTCCTGAACAGACATGGGAGCCGGGACACCTTTGATCACCTTCACTTTACCTTCCAGCAGGTGCAACCTGATCTTGTCAACTCTGTAGCCCAAGTAGGTCGCTTGGGGTACCTGGTACACACATTTTTCCCTTCTAAGGTATCTATCCATCTGGGAGAAACATCTAAGGACCATGTCCAAATTCTCCAAGTGCTCCTTATTGGTTTGGGCATGAACCCCGAAACGTCGATTCTCCTGCTCTTTGGAAGCTGCCTGACCTGCTGCGCTTTTCCAGCAACACATTTTCAGCTCTGATCTCCAGCATCTGCATTCCTCACTTTCTCCTCCTTATTGGTTTGCCTTGTCATTAGCACGTCATCCAGAAAAATGGTGACCTAGGGTAGATCTTGTAAAATGTTTTCCATCATCAGCTGAAAAATTACACAACCAAAAGAGAAAATGCTGGAAAATCTCAGCAGGTCTGGCAGCATCTGTAAGGAGAGAACAGAGCTGACATTTCGAGTCTAACTGACCCTTTGTCAAAGATTACAAAGGCTGACGATACCCCAAATGGCAGTTTTGTACATTGATACAAACCCTTATGGGTATTAATTGTAGTATACTTCTGGGAATCCTCATCTAACTGCAATTGCAAGTATGCATAGCACGTGTCCAGCTTTGTGAAGGACATCCCACTCCCCCAGCCCCCAACCACCCTCCCACCCCCTGCCAGCTTTGCATATAAATCCTCTATACAAGGGATTGGGTATTCTTCAAGTTGCAAGAAGCATTTCTTACCATTACAACCCTCACAAAGGCGAACCAGCTGACAGATTTCACAATCAGTATGACCAGTGCTGCCCATTCACAAACTGGGCTGCTGTGATGATTCCTTTACTTTCTAGCCTTCTGATTTCTGTATCTATTTGTACTGTAATGCAGTGGGTGAGCACTGCAGCTGCATAGAATTGCATTCTGTTCAACATGCAAGGTGGCCTTGACTCCCTTGATACTCGCTAGACCCTCCTGGATTTAATTAGGTCTTCACTTGCATAGCCATTTTCTAATTAAAACATGTTCAGCCAACCTAAATGAATCTTTCTCAACTAATTTTGTCCCATCAAGTTTGAGGCCGAGCTTTTTACTACCATCAGTGGGAACTGAACCAGCTGCTCCTCATGAGAGACTAGAGCTGAAGTTGTACCCTTAATCTGTAAATGTTCCCTGGTCTAGGTTCTCTGTCTAGCTGAGGTCTTGCATAAACCTAAGGGTTGGATCCAGAATGAATTTTGTTAAAGACTTGTTGTGTGATCACTGAAATGGCTAAGTTGGTATCAACCTTCATTAGAACTGGGTAACCATTGAACCAGATGTTTATTTTGATTGGTTCTGATTTGGATGTTGCTAATCAATTTAACTGTTCCAAACCAGAGATAGGTGGATTTTCCAGAGTGTGCTCTCTCCTGGATAACGGCCTATGAGTTCTCTGACTCAGTTTTAGTCTAGTATGACTCTTGTTATCTTGAGTCCACATACCAGCAACAGCTATAATGGCTTGCTGGCTCAGATTCTGAAGAAAGTTTTAATCATTTGGCCAATACTTGGCTTCGTTTCACGGTTTTGCTGTGGGCTAACCTGGACTCCCTCTGTTCAGGATCTGCCCTGAGTGAGGCCATGCAATTGCTTTCACTCAAATGGTGTCCCACAAGCTCATTTGGATGGCCAGAAATGTCCACTTCAGTCAGAATAACTTGTAATTCATATGCTCCACGTGCCACATTTTCCAATGATAAAGCTAGTGTAGTGCCTGTTTGAATTCCAGTTGGACTTCAGCTAATAAGCACTTTTGCATAGTTACATCATTAATTCACATACCAAACTGTATCTCAGCATCTCATTAAGGGTTACACCAAAGTGACATGCCTCTACCACTCATCTTAACCGAGTCTAAAATCTTGATATGGATTCCCCTGGGTTCTCAAATTGCTGAGTAAAACCAATAGCATCTCAGAATTAGAGGAGGCCTGAGGTTCATAATATTCCTTAACTAAATCTGTCAACTCTTGAAAGGTTTTAGTATCTGGTGCCTCAGGGGACTGAGAAAGCTACAGGTCCACAAGCTATTCAGGAGAATTATTTGTTGCTTTTTTCTGCCCCAATATCATTTGTCCAGAAAAAATACATGCTTTCCACATGCTGGGCCCAGTATGGCAGGAACAAACAAGTCAAGCTTCACAAATAATGACAAGATGCCAGAAATGTTTGCCCCAACTCAAAGATGACTGTTGCAAGCAAATTTCTTCAGGAGCATTTTGTTCCTCTCTCATCACCACTGAAATAACTCCACAGAGGCTGGTATCCTGTCACCAAGTCACCCTTTATTTACAAGTAAACAGGATGCCTGACACTTCTATTCTTCTCTGTCAGCCAGGGCTCCCTGATTGGACTAGATAACAGCCCAATCAGCAAACTGATATTCTATAAGGTCCAACTGGCTGACTTTGTGACAATCACCCTTTCTGTTTCTCTGCATAACTACCTTTCACTTCCATTCCTTCTGTCTGCTTTGAAGAGAACTCGTAATTATTTCTGTCACTTGTCCCTTGATGTTGCATTCTCTGCTATTATTCATTAATGAAATATGGGGCATCTTATTCAGACCTTTTGCAAAACCAGATCTATTGCATAATCCACGTTACCATTGTTTGCTCTATGTGTTACTGCTTCAACAAACGCTATAATATTGGTCAAGTAAATTTTGCCTTTCCAAATCCATGCTGATTATTCATGATTTTCATTGAGATGCTCTTCTGTTCTCTTCCTTATCTTTCCCAAAACAGATGTTAAACGGAAGGTCTACAATTGCCTGCGCACATTCTGTTTGCTTTCCTAAATATAGGAATTCTGTTAAATACCCGCTAACTTCAATTGATACCTTATAAGTTTATTCATCCATAGAGTCTTGCTGATGTTCAGTTATTCTTTCTTTTGAAAAGAATATGATTTTCCCGCACTCTGCTGAACACTGGTTTGAATATTTCTCATAGTACTTCATCATTGTTTGCCAACATTGTTACCCATTTTATTTTCCTAAATTCTATTCTCAGCCTCACAAAGTCAAGCTTTCTCCAATTTATTCACTTAGCTTTTATCATAAGTATTTCCTTCTCTGCTATCACCTCAAAGTGGAACACATTATTTGAAACAATATTGGAAGTAAAATCTATGTTGGTGTTTACAAGAGATATGGGTGAGTTTTACAAAGAAACACTTGGAATTGTACTGGGAATTGGCAAGTGGGCGGCACGGTGGCACAGTGGTTAGCACTGCTGCCTCACAGCGCCTGTAGACCCGGGTTCAATTCCCGACTCAGGTGACTGACTGTGTGGAGTTTGCACGTTCTCCCCGTGTCTGCGTGGGTTTCCTCCGGGTGCTCCGGTTTCCTCCCACAGTCCAAAGATGTGCGGGTCAGGTGAATTGGCCATGCTAAATTGCCAGTAGTGTTAGGTAAGGGGTAAATGTTGGGGTATGGGTGGGTTGCGCTTCGGCGGGTCGGTGTGGACTTGTTGGGCCGAAGGGCCTGTTTCCACACTGTAAGTCTAAGTCTAAGTCTAAGAAAGAGTCCTATTGTTGCTCTCAAGAGGTTTTTCTGAACAACTCACCATCCCCTTCTGTGCATGTTTATAAAACTGGATTTCCTGGATGAGTGAATAGCACCCGCTAATAACACCAGCAGGAGAATGCTAACTCTATTTCTCTCTCCATTGACGTTGCCAGACCTGCTGAGTTTCTCCAGCAATTTCTATTTTTTTATTTCAGATTCCCAGCATCCATAGTATTTTGGTTCTAAGTGATACTACACCCATTCAGAGACAATGGTGCTAAATATAGCGCAACTAGTTTCCAGCCCGGCTGAGAACAGCTAAGACCACAGACATCCTATACACTCCAAAAAGTTGCTTGATGCCTTTCATAAGATCTGTCATTAGAAATAGAACCATAGAGTTATAGAAACTAACTGCACAGAAGCATGTCATTCGGACCACCTATGCAGCTTTCACAAAATAGCAGTTATATTTAGTCACACTTTTCACCTTTCACCCATTACCATGTAAGTTCCTCAACTACCTATCCAACTGCTTTTTAAAATTATTTATAGAATGAGATTCTACTGCTTTTTTAAATATAATGTTCCAGATCCCAACAATTCCCTAAGTGAACCCTTAACATCTCTAGATTTTTTTTTGCCAATGATTTTGAATCTGTGACCTTCAGTTATAAATCCAGTCACCAGGGGGTAAAATTATTTTTCTCTATTGTGATGGAATCAGTGCTTCCAATGTTTGTATTTTTGAGACAGACGTTAATTGAAAAGGGAAACTGAGACAGGAAGTTGACACTTCCAGGCTTTAAGGGAACTGAGGCTGAAACTGAGCTTGGAAAGCGCAGACTCTGGTGATACTGAAACTGGCTGAAATCATGTTTAAGGACAGAAAGCTTTTGAATCCCACTTGATGTTGAGAGTGATGTAGTACAGGCAGTCTGAAGAGGATGTAGGCTGGGTGCAGAAGCTGAGATTCGGTAAATATAAAATTTCTGCAAGTGTTTCTGATCATTCAGGTGATCATAAGCAAAATTGAAAAGGTTCTGCAGACATGTTCCACTTCGGGTGAAAGCCCTACCCATGGAACTCAGCTTGGTTTTGTTCTGCTGTCAGCTGGGAATCAGGCGAAATCCTAGGAGAAGAAGAAAAGCTGAAATTTTTCATGAGATGGGTACAGTTTTGAAAGACTTTTGAAATGAGATTGATGACACGCATGTTGAGTGCACTACTAAACTAATTTGTTCTAACTAAATCTGTTTTAGTTGTATTTATGATTATTATGTAACTAATAGTTTATAATTAACTGTATTTTGCCTGTCAATTCTTGTTTAATTTATGCTGTTTCTGGTTTTTAGAGCATAGATGATTCTCTTAGATGTATTTTGCGTTTACTTTGATATTTATACAGTAAAATTTCTTAAACCCTGTCACCTTGTAGCTTCATTCTTTTAGTAAATAACTGGGATTTCAGAGGTTTCAGAGGGCTTTTTAAAAAAATGTTGCCGATCTCAACCAATACTGTCAAAATACTCTATCAAAGTTTCTCATAATCGTGAAAACATTGAACAAAGTAACTTTTAAACCACTTCATTCCAAGAAATTCATTCCAAATTTTTCTAACATCTCCTCGTTAATTAAGTCCCTTATCCCTGACAAAATCCCAGTAACCATCCACTACCACTCCCCAGTCTTTAAATCTTTCCTCAGGTGCGATGCCCAGAATTGTCAACTATGCTCCAGCTGAGCCTAACAAGTGATTTTTAAAGTTCTAGAAGGATTTTTTAAAAATTCTACTTTTCAGCTTATAAACTCATATGTTTTGTACAAGACAACAAGTTTTTTCTAATCATTCGTACCTTTCAAAATTACGTCATTTACAGTGTATGATCTTTCCATATCAGTCGTCCCACATACATCACTTTACACTTCTCTACATTGAAGGGAGCCATGCTTCTGCCATTTCACCAATTTACCTAAATCATCCTGAATCCTCTAATTATCCTCACTGGTGACTCCTTCTTTTCTAAGTTTTGTATAATGCTGCTCCCTAAATCGCAATTTTGACCAGTTGTATCTTATTCATTCATGGCGTGAGGGTATTATTGGCTCGACTACCATTTATATCCATCCCTAAATGCCCAGAGGGTACTTAAGAATCAATCACATTGCTGTAGGTCTGGAGTCACATGTAGGCCAGACCAGGTAAGGATGGCAAAGGACATTAGTGAACCAGATGGATTTTTCCAACAATCGAGGGTGGATTCATAGTCATCATTAGACTCTTAATTCCAGATTTTTATTAGATTCTATTTCCACCATCTGCCATGGTGGGTTTGAACCTAGGTCCCCAGAACATTACCTAAGTCTCTGGATTAACAGTCCAGCAACAATACCACTAGCCCATCACCTCCCCTAAATTATGAAAGAACAATCATCACCACTCCTTGCTAAAAGTCAATGCACTAAACTTATGTGTGAGTTGAGCTTTTCCAAACCTAAATGACATGGGCCATGACAAGTCTGTTTCAAAATTGTGGCAAGATTGAAAAAAATAAGATACTTAATGTCAAGAATAATTGTCCAAATTTGCACCAAAGTTTTGAAGAGTGAGATGAGAGCATTCCTCATGAGCAGTGAGATGCCTATTTGCATTTACATTATTTGTATCTAATCTCACCCCATTTATATGCAGTTTCTTATCCATCCATGCACCCGAGGAAAACTGGACACTGACAATTCCTGACACAAAATTCAAAGCAGGGCAATGGTGACTCAAGCTGACTAAGTGCTCTTTGGGCCTCCATCTTGGATAGCAGCCCCAACATCTCAGGGTACACCCTATGGGCAGTGACTGTCTGTGTCTCCATGTCAGGGAGGTTGGCAGTGGACATGCACCAACCTCCCCACATAATCATGGCAGATGTCCAACTCACTTAGAATACAGGTCTACACTGTGATACTGCATTTTGGATTGCACCTTTCATTGTATCACTGCTCTTTGATCATTTCATGCAAAGGGGCACCCACCTCATGAAACGGATCAGGTGCATGGTAGGGTTGCTTGGTCTCTTAGAGCTCCCTCAGTTTGTGCTGACTTGGATGATTACAGAATTTCTGTCTTACCTTGATTTGTCTTTTGAGCTTTGTCACTCACTCAGAACTTGCAGACTCACAATCGTTCTGTCCTGGATTGCCTTTTAGTGCAGATGCAAAGACAGGCAGCTTGTCATGGTTGTCAGCAGTGATCAGTGACGGAAGGGGATATGTTTCTGGATGATATCATGCTATATTAATATTGCGCACATAGCAGGTGCCAGAAGCTTATGCTGTAACCACACTGCATGTGCTTCAGCCAAATAGCTTGCCTCAAAGTCACAGAATTGTAGTCCTTGGTCAAGTCAATTTGAAATTCTCATCCATCCCTTGGTCAAGGGAAACATCTGTTCACAATCCAGGGAGTTAGACATGGTCAATCGGCCATTTGGAGTGGTCAGGGTCAGGGATTCTGTGTCATTGCGACCTGGGGTTTGGGCCACAGTCAGTCCTGCAGCTTCAACCAGTCCAGTGATTAAAGATAAGTCAGTCAGGGAGCTGCATAGAGATCAGTCTGGGGCTCAGGCACTCATCAATCAGGGCTGTCCAAGTTAGTCAGGGTTTAGGCCATTATCAGTTCTGAGGATCTGCTTAATGAAAGTAAAGGACAATTATCAGCAACATTCTCTGTAATTCTTTACAGACTATGTGGGTACAAGGCTCACTTGCAGCAGCAACTTCCAGATTCAGAAGTCAATACCATGATTGGTGTGCTGATGCCCATAACATTACACAAAACCTCAGAGCAGCTCAACGGGGACAGTTAGTTATCTGGAGCCAGTACTGTGGTAATGAAGCTGGGGATGTCAATGTGGGGATTGAAGGCTGTAAGCTGGAATATAGGGGTAGCAATTTTTGTGAAGGAGGATTTCTCAACATAGTGTTCAGGGCTTTGTAGGTTAGCTGTGTTAGCCATGGGAAATATAGGGTTATAGGGATAGAGTAGAGGAATGGGTCTGGGTGGGATGGTCAACACCGCCCTGTGGCCCAACATTTCAACTCCCCCTCCCACTCTGCCGTGGACATGGAGTTCCTGGGCCTCCTTCACCGCCGCTCCCTCACCACCAGACGCCTGGAGGAGGAACTCCTCATCTTCCACATTGGAACACTTCAACCCCAGGGCATCAATGTGGACTTCAACAGTTTCCTCATTTCCCCTTCCCCCAATTCACGCTAGTTCCAAACTTCCAGCTCAGCACTATCCCCATGACTTGTCCTACCTGCCTATCATATTTTCCACCTATCCACTCCACCCTCCTCCCTGACCTATCACCTTCATTCCCTCCCCCACTCACCTATTGTACTCTATGCTACTTTCTCCCCACCCCCACCCTCCTCTAGCTTATCTCTCCACCTTTCAGATTCGCTGCCTTTATTCCTGATGAAGGGCTTTTGCCCGAAACATCGATTTTACTGCTCCTCGGATGCTGCCTGAACTGCTGTGCTCTTCCAGCACCACTAATCCAGAATCTGGTGTTCAGACAGTCAGTGTAGATGTGTCGGGCCAAATGGCCTGTTCCCACACTGTATGGATTCTACAGTTATATGTAAGGAGGAGAGATGCTTGTGTATTGGAGGACATAGGGTACTGTGGGATGGAGAGTTAGTGATAGTCACAAACAGCCTGTCTTCAACTGGGAGATGTTGCAGCATGATGATTGGCATGGTTCCACTGTAGGGCTCAGGCTCAGAATGTTATTTTGGGTGATGAAGACTTAAATGAAAGCGTCGGGTGAGAATGAGTGGAGGTTCAGTACTGATGAGCCTGACAGGGAGTGCAGTGACAACTGCCACATGTAGGCCCAAGGAGCTGGCCCTTGGTATCAGACTGAGACTACAACTCACTCTACCAAGCACAACCTGCATTTCCTTCCATCCTAATCCAAATTGTAAAAATGCAAGAGAAATGTAGCTGTTACCACACCTGGATTGGATGGAGTGTTTTTTCAATGAGCACACAACCTCTATTTGTGAGTATTGTTCACAAGAATGTTCACTTGTGTGTAATGTTCAAGAATCAATTGCATTAATCAGGCACTTACACAGGTCAGGTTAAAGACATCTGTAATTATAGAGTCCTGCAGGTGAAAAGCATATAGTGTCCAACTGTGTGGGATATAACTCCTGGTCATATGCAATCATGACCATGTTGTTGTCATTGTAGACTAATGGTAACCATCTCCTAAATGCAGAAATAATTACAGGCAATCTGAGAAGCCTTTCCTGAGGGCCACAGTCACAGAAATAATCCAAACGCCAAAGGTTGTACAAGGGCATGGAGCTGATTTCCTCTCACTTTGAAGCCAACATGCTTTTGTATGCAATGATGCCTTTCTTGGGTTGAGTGTAACGATATTTCAGAATTCCTAAGAAGCTCCTGTTGTATTTGTGTGATATGACTTCAGCTGCATGCATTCTGTGGTCTATGTCGAGGCATTCCATGGCTCTCCTTGTCAAAGCCCTCCAAATCCTACTTTATGCTAAACCATTGTGGATTGTGTGTGATATGAATGCTGCACGTTCACCTTCCTAAACACCTGTTCTGTTTCGGATATTCTCCACAGAGCTCCATTGGAACTGAGACCAATGGATCCAGATGTTGCTGTTGCTGTGCTCACTGCAAACTAAAAGGGCAAGCACAATTGAGGGGTAACAAATGCATCAACAAGTCCAGGACCAACAACAACTTCTTGCAGCTGCTGAACAGCCATCACATAAAGAAGTCTTAGGTGAGGATTCCAATACGATTTGGATGAGGTTCGGGAGGTCCAGTATCCTGGGACACTGTCACAAAACTGTGTCAAGTGCTTGAGCAAGACCTGGGACCTGAAGTGGTAGGTGGCAATCCATCCCAATTGCCATCAAGTTGACAGCCACACTAAGCTTTTATATGACTGACTGCTTCCAAGGATCTCTGGGATCTGTGTGGAATCTCTCAATCTTCGATCCACAAATGTAACAAGGCTGTTACTGATAAAATGTGTGCCAAATCACATTGTTTCATCCCATGTCCCTGTGATGAGATCAGTGCTGCAGCCCAGGCAGTTGGTTTTGCCAGCATAGTTCACTTGCCCAAAATGCAGAGCATTACAGACTGTACACACATCACATTCAGATCATCATATCATAACGCAATAGATGTCATCAAAAGAAAAGGGTTTCATTCCCCCAATGTACACATCATCTGTGATCATTGATACCATTAATATCTTATTAGCCTGCACCCAATACCCTGGGAATTGCTATGATGGTTATGCAATTGTTTCTGCTTTATTTCAACATCTAGATGCTTTACAAGATTGTTGCTGGGAGACAAGGGCTATCATCATGCAAGACTGCTGACACATTTCGACTGGGAAAACAAGAATGACTACAGGATTTTAACGGGAAAGACAGAGTCATCCAAGGAGCTGCAAACAACAATGATCATTTACAGTTGAAGGAGTCATAGGAAGGAATTGCAGAAATCTCATCTTGTGGAGGTCAATCATCCATCACAGCTTGGCCAGGGCAAATCCAGTGAATAACTTGATAGTGCAAGGAACCTACAGATCTCACACTATAAGGAAACAAATCAAAATCTTCAATCTTAACCCAGAGATCTACTCATCCTCTAAGTCCTAAGAGAACACACAGTTGGAGAATAGTAAAACTCCAGTATGCCTGAAATGCTGAAGTCAGAGACTTGGGGAGAGATGGAATGGTGGTAAATGTAATTTTATGTACACAGTTGTATAATATTCCTGGAGCATCAAAGGCTGAAGAGTGATGTCATAGAGGTTTATGAAATCATGAACAGCATGGATAGCGTAAATAGATAAAGTCTTTTCCCTAGGGTGGGGGAGTCCAGAACTAGAGGGCACAGATTTAGGGTGATTAGATTAGATTAGATTACTTACAGTGTGGAAACAGGCCCTTCGGCCCAACAAGTCCACACCGACCCGTCGAAGCGTAACCCAGTCAGGCCCATTCCCCTAATTTACCTCTTCACCTAACACTACGGGCAATTTAGCATGGCCAATTCACCTAACCTGCACATTTTTGGATTGTGGGAGGAAACCGGAGCACCCGGAGGAAACCCACGCAGACACGGGGAGAACGTACAAACTCCACACAGTCAGTCACCTGAGGCGGGAATTGAACCTGGGTCTCTGGTGCTGTGAGGCAACAGAGCTAACCACTGTGCCACTGTGCTGGGTGAGAGAGGAAAGATATAAAAGGGACCTAAGGGAAAATGTTTTCACACAGAAAGTGGTGTATGTATGAAATGAGTTGCCAGAGGAGGTGGTGGAAGCTGGTACAATTACAACATCTAAAAGAGATCTGGATGGGTAATGAATAGGAAGGGTGTAGAGGATATGGGTCAACTGCAAATATATGGGACTAGATTAGGTTGGGATATCTGATCGGCATGGTCAAGTTGGACTGAAGGGTTTGTTTCCATGCTGTACATCTCTATGACACTATGGCTCTATAATATTAACGATGGAAAAAACTGCGGAGAAACATTTTATAATCTCGCAGGGTCTGCAAACATCAATGCTAAGGAGTGCTTTATCCACAACCCATGTTGATGATATTATATAGACTTGAAAGAAGGGCAAGGATCTCTAAGGAGTGAGACCGAACATTCAGATTCTTTTCATAGTTTCTGTAACAATGTCTATCATATTAATGCAACCTGTAACTTGTACAAGAAACTACTGCTTTTAAATAGAATAAACACTTTTAATTGATCAAATAACTAGCTTTACTCTACCTCTCCAGAAGAGGCAGGCTTTGTAGTTCCCTACACTTAAAAAGGTGATGGCAATGACCATATTATATGGTGATGTGCGAATCAGTTAAACTGCAGATACAACAGGCAGCCATTCCATCCAACAATTTGCCACCAACTCTATTGGCTAACTATTGATGTCCTCACAGTGGGAGAGCACGTAAGACTAAGATCGGGCTCATACGCTATCAGTGCCAGCAATGAGACCTCACTTCCACCAAGTACTCACAAGGAAGAATAATACTTAATATAAGGAAGTGCTGTTTATTTATATATATATACACACACAAAACACCAACTGAGTTACTATACCTTGTCAACCTTCTCTGTTGTCTCATCAAAGAAATCTAGAAAGGTAGTCAGACTGAAAGGTCATTTTATCCCCAGTGGTGATTTCCAATAAATTCCTCATTACTGACGTTAAGATGAATGGGGCCTGCAATTTTCTGATTTATCCCTTTTCCTGTTGTAGAATAATAATAAAGTATTCGTCGTCTTTCAGTCCTTGGAGCAATACTTCTTTCTCCAATGAGAACTCAAAAATTACTAAGATTATAATTTGGATTAAGTTTTTATCTTACCCTGACAATTTGTACCGTCCTATGATGTAAACTCAATGTAAAAACTATAAATCATTTAGTTTCACATTTGGATTTATAATGGCGTTCAAAATCCGCGTAAACTATTTTGTTTGTACTTCCTTAATTTCTATGTCCAGTTATCCAACTGAACATTTTGCTTTTAGAGTGTCTATATAAGGAAGTATATGTCACATATCTGACTCAATTGGAGATGTTTTTCATCCATCAAATACCATTATTAATGTCACAAAAAACGGAAATAACCACTCATAGAGTTACGGAGATAAACTATACAACCTAGAAAAGTATAAATTCAAATCCATTGGTGCATGCTTATGTTGATAGTGCATTTGAGTCTCATCCCACCTCAATTTCCATTCTTGCCCGTATGAATGTCTTTTTCTGTTCTTTCCCCACTTATGTATTTATCCAGGTTCCTCCTCTTGCGTCTGTACCATTCCCCTCAACTGTTCCTGGTTATAGTGAGTTTCACGTTCACTCTGAACTGAACAACACCAGTTACCACAAATGTTGATGTTACGGAACAAGTAACAAAACTCACTGAACAAATGACATGAATCAAGAAACTAGGATTTTATTCTTGCAGTCATCTATTCATTTATTAGTCAGTTATACGGTCATTTATTCTCGGCTTTTGAGCCATCAATGATACATAGTACGCCAAAAGGTTACATTTACTAAGTAAACAAATAGAAAATGCTATAGTTTTGTAACATAGAGCATTCCACGTGTAACATTCTTCCAAAGCTCCACTGGACAATGGCCGTGGGAGAAAGAAATAATTTTAACTTCTGGAAAATGCGCCATCAAGCCAGCAAAACAAATTTGCTTTCATTTTTTTTACTAAATTCTGTTCCGTTTCTCTCCCAATGTTGACTCATTGTTCTTTGAGTACCAGCCGCTGTCTCGGGCAAATAGCTTTGCTTCGTCATTGAGCTTCAATATACAGTGTCGAGCAATCTGAGATACTATTGTACTGGACTAGAAATGAGAAAGAAAGATTGAAATTATAAAATGTAGTTTTGTAACAGATTCAGTTAGACAACGAAATATTGGATACCACACTAATTAACATCGTAAAACAATTCTGGATTGTAACTGTCGTATTAATATTTCTACACTATAAAGTATTCTGAACAGCGTCAACCGCAGTGTTGTTGCCGTCAGCATTTAAATTTATGTTCTGAAGTTAAAAAATATAAAACTGTTGTGTAAATGAAGTAATGGGAGTGTTAGAATTGGGACATATATTTTCTGTTAATGCTGAACCAGCTGCAATATTCTGTGTGATTGTGGAATCTATCTTATTGATCTGCTTGAAGTAAGTTAATAGCCATTCGGGAAAGAGAACGGCCGGAGTTGGCAACTCAACAGTAATTCACACAACATTCTACAATAAAAACATGCATAGCATTTTTTAAAAAGTTTGGCAATTGATATGGAAGAGAAACAAAACACTGGAACATAAATATCATTTATTATTTCGGGCATGTTTCCAATGAGAATTCCGATCTAACGTTTATTTGAACCTAAAGCATGTTTCTAAGTCTCTTCCCCATATCTACATTTACGATGTCGTGTGTCTTGATAATGGACAAGCAGGTTCAGGCGACAGGAACATCTTTCGATTATAGAAAACAGAAAAGCGTTCCTCCGCACCCAGTCTATCTTTGGGAGCGCAGTTGTGTTTTTACAACCCGCCCGCCGCCCCAGCAACAATGTGCTCTGCCCGTGACCGTCAAAAGCATTGTTGGACATAACAAGCCTCAGATTAGGGCCACTGAACAAATGTGGAGAGTGCGGCAGGTCTCTATCATATGGAATCGCTGGGGGAGGGGGCCGGGTGGTGTTTGCGATCACTTATTATAACTTATTATACAAACGATTAGAATCGCACCCCCCTCACCCCGCCCACTTCACAACGTTACTTCGCCTGGTTCTGTGGACCACCCAAGCTTTCCAAGAATTATTCTTAATATCATCTACGAAGTTGTGTACTTAGATATCTAAAATATCATGGTGTACTGCTATACTGTACTTCTAACCGAACTCCAAAGTGGAACTGATAACCAAACAAGGGGAGGGGATGTTAGTTCCAGTGGATAATCAGCAATTTCGTTTTTATTTTAACTTAAGAAAGCAACTGCGATACTGTATATCAGTTCCAAATCGGAGATTTTAGTCCGATTGCCACAGTGATGAATGGCTTTGAAACAGCGATAAAGCCAGAAAGATTCCTACAAATAGTTGTGATTGAATCTGTTGAAATGTCACGCTTTTTTTTTGCTTTGAGTAAAAGACTAATCATCAAAACCCTGGCCAAAGAAGAAGAAAAAAAATACATTGGACTTATTCTTAACTCTAAAAATTGAGAAAGTATGTGGCTGGAACAGAAATACCATTTTAAACCAGTGACGGGAGTGTGGCTGGATTCTGCCGTACTTGGGCTGCCACTGGGTCAGATTCGCCGGTCCCGTTAGTTCCTGTACATTTGAATTCTAATCGAATAGAAATGAACCCGCTCTTCAAAGTTCCACACGAAAATGGCAGCTACTAGATAGCCATTCATGTAAGAACCCATTAGTAAATGATTTAATGTACAAGCATTTTTCAAAAAAAACATAACATCTTCACTTGACTACTAGTTGGCAATAAGAATATTCTTTTTCAGAAAATTCGTTTCTTTAAAATAAAAATAAGCATAACACAAAGAATAACTACATCCCAGCGAAACTGGGTAAGGACCGCAATAATAATCCTTCCAAAAGATGTGGCGCACATCAGTGTTCCATTATTTACAGAAACTGTGTAAACTATATAAGTAGAGACCGTTCAGAACTCAATATTAGGTTAATAAGTTAAATGAAGCGAGGATTCTAAACGACCATTATGAGCAAAGGTAAGAATTCAGGTTGTTTTGTGCATAGCAGTATTCCCAATAATTGCAGGGACGCGAACTGATACACACACGTTATCCAAACTAGCAATGTTTGCCGTTGATGTTTTCCCGTATGCCGTGGTGATTCTGTGTGATTGTGATATCCCAGTTAGACTGTGAAGATCTGCAGCGTGAAACCAGGTAGCGATCCCGATCATTCAACTCAGTGCGTTATTTTTAAATACGAGAACACCAGGATGGATAGGTCCATCATTTCAAGGTCAAATTCATTCGCAAGTGAGAGGGATGTGGAAAAAGCAAAGTATGCGCTCAGTTTTCAAGCTTTGCAAATACAGTAAAGTCACCTAAACGAGTAAGTAGTCATCTGCCCTAAGTATGTGATAATTGTCCTGATGTGTAATTAAACTACAAGTTAGCCACAAGATTTTGTTTTGTCAATGACAAAGTATTCTGTACCATTTTGGGCGTTTAAATTTTCATGATCATTTGAAATACATTCTTAGAAATATATCCAGCACAGTACGTCCATTGCAAATAAAGATGTTGCATGGAGCAATTAATTAAAGGGTTAAGCTGGACACTGCACACTGAGGAAAATGCATTTTCTAAACTCTTCAAGGAGATTAACAAAGTTACACACTTTCAAATCACCATATTGAATCGAAACATCTGGAAATTCAACATTCGAATTTTAGAATTGTTTCCAGAACTGATGTTCAAAAACTGCAAAGATACCTGTTGCATAATTAGTTATTTTCATCATAACATTTTCATTGATACCAGAGCGTGCAGAACAGCACAATACAAAGTCCTATGTCTGGATGGTGTAGGAATTTCCAGAACTGCGCCAAGTGTGTACAGTAATGATTAGTGTACCGTGTACCTCACACTTTTTAAATCTTGTGTCAAATGTTGAAGCAGCTGGTTACAAATGGGAAGTTTAAAATGCACTTACAATTAGTGTTAAGAGGGTAATACCAATTCGAGAAAGAAAACAGAAACCTGAAACAATCGCTGCAAGAGATTGTTTAATCAATAATACTTTTGGATAAAGTAACGGCCCACTCGCATTTAAAATCGTCAGAATCTGTATTCACCGCCAACAGTACAGCTTTTGTGTTCACTTTCTATCTCGGATCAATATCATAACAGCGTGTGTCAGAAATGAGCAGATATCTGGACACGGTATGGTGCTGTCCTCTGACCCTTACTGTAGTTGTCAAATCATCCTCGCGAAATTCGCCATCAGCATTATCAGCATGTTCATCTTCATAATTATTTCTGCGTCTCTTAATTTTCTCTGCAGCTGGACTGATAGAGGAGATAGTAGACAGTTTCCCCCCTTTTGAAAAAAAAAGACGAGTCTTATTTTTAAGTCAAGTTATTAACAAGGAGTATTTTTTTTCCCAGACGAACTTCTGTCACATTTTAATTAACGAGTGGCGATTGTGTAATAGAGCAGTCAAAGAGATTAATTTATCTTCCAATGAAAATAATTTGCACACTAACGAATACAAGCCTGTGACCATTTTAATTGGTGAAATTTAAGTAACCAAATTACTCCCACTCACCCACTTTGATCGACGTAAATACATGTTAAACCATTAATGTAAAACGGAATTAACCAGTGCTAATCCCCAATAAATGTGCTGATCAGTTTATTGTTAATTTAACTAATGAAGTAAGTAACGCATAGAACTGGAAATACTGATAAAAATAACTGACATGATTCCTTAAACATTGCACGAAGACTAGAGGGTACATCGGATTTCAGAGGTTGCCTTCATTGTCGTAACTTCAATGTCTATCTTGCCAATAAATTGTATTATTGATTAGTATGTGCCCAACTTTCAAATTACTATCGATTCGCTTGTGACCAATTCTATACATAAAGACGTGCTTCTTTTAAATTTGCGAAGATAGATATTGCGCCTATAATCAGTTAGTTTTAGGGGAATTAATAGATGAACGGTAGATATGGATTTGTACGTTTAATATTGACGATTTGCTGTCTCCGCGTTGTCCAGGTGCTGCAGTTTACGGCACTGATACCCGGAGATTCCAATTTCCTGACAGTTTTGTTTCCTGTGCTGACGGCTGAGGAAGCACATGCACTACGTTATATTAAGAACTTATGTTTTCACAGCCAATACATGCTTTCCTATGCTTAACCTTTATTCCCTTCAACGAAGAGAGAGGATGCACTGAACGTCAAAACTTAATCCATGATTTGTAAATTTTAGCTCAATTCCGCTTTGATTGGTGTTCCATAAGACTACAACATTGAAGAGCATTTTCTCAGAAAGTGCACATGCAGAATTTATTTTGCCTTTGCATTTTGTAAATCTGTTTCTTGTTTGAAATTAATGGTCGAATTCAGCCGCAGGATATAAACACACCTATTCCAACTCATAGCATCAATTGTGGTCCTTACTGTAACGTCATCGTGGTATTATTAATCATTAATAGCAGGGTCAATTGAATTATCTCTTAAAATTGTCTTATAACTTTGAATGGTACCATAAAATCTGCCGTTTTGAAGGCTACAATTGAATGTTTATTGGAGCAGCTTTATAATTTATGAGCTGCCATTTCGAGTGACAGGGACTCGCCATATCCCCCTGTAATTATCAATACAGCCGTCACTATGCCCTCAGGTGGGTCCCTATCCGTAATTTATAGACCATTTAACAGTCTCTTTATAAGATTATATCATAACGTTGTTTCAAAATTATAATCACTCTGCTGAGTTTGGATTATTATGACCACATATTGCAACTTGAACACGGTTTTCTCTTGGACTCATTCAAACTTCAAGGTCTCTTTATATGTAAAACCTCATTGACTATACATACATTTGCTTTCATTGATAATAGTAACTCCTTAGATAAAGAAAGAGTTGTAATAGATAGCATGGAATTTGTAACCATGTTCCTGCTAATTTTGTTTTGAAATATGGAGCTGAAAATAATACGCCAGTAATCTCTTCTAAAAATTTTTTTTTATAGTTTGAACGCGTCCCTGTCAAAGTTCCAAAGCATATTTCGTCAGTAAAATACTATCAATTTGGTGAATGGTTAAATGAAATCAGAAATCGAAGATAACGGTACAAAATGGTACTTACATTTCACAGCAGTTCAAGTTCCCCTTGACATATTCTCAAAATATTTATTTGGTAACTGTGAGAGGCGAGACGTGAGATTGTTTTTACATGATCATTCTGAGAGAATTCACTTCTGAAGTCAATTCCATTCGAGCCGTGTTCGAATCGGTAACGGGAATGCCACTAACGCACAAGATCGCAAGGACAGGGGGTAAAAAAAATAGAAAGGACTGGTGATAGCGGCGGCTCGTGTTGTAACATGGAGCAGGAGCTGTAAACAATGAACCAGAACTGGGTCCGAGTGACGCAAAGTCAAGTTCAAGTTCTTGCTTCGTTAGAAAAAAAGGCGCCTCTCTGCCTGGGTTTGTGGTTCGGATCATTTACAAATCACACTGGCCACTTACTTTGTACCCACATCAACCAGGTCCACATTTGGCTGCACCAAAATTTTGTTTTTCCAAAAATAAAAACATTTGGATTTCGCCACCCGCTCCTTGCTGCATGGTAAATCCGCATGGCTTTAGTGACGTTTCCTTGTTTTGTGTATCTTTTGTGTTCGTGGTTTCACGTGGTTTGATTTTTAAAATTATTTCGCTCTAACTGGTAGTATTGAACTCGTTCACTCCTCTAACAGCGCAAAGGAGCCGCTAGAGTAAATAGAGATAAAGAAAAACCTGCTAGAATATTTCGGCTATTTTTTTGTTTATGTCTGCCCCAAACAGCTCAATAAATTGAATGTTTTATTTTTCTGTTCGAGTTAGTTCGAAAATAAATCTCATATTTTTCAGTCCAGACCGTATAACAAGTAGCAGATGCAGTTTTGAATCAGATTGTGTGTGTGTGTGTGGAGAGTGAGAACTTGTCGCCTCCCCCATCCTGGCTCTCAAATATATGCCTGCTTCTTACGGTCATTCAAAATGCAAAGGAAAACACCTCTCACACGTGTCAGGTTTGTGACTGCGTGTTAATGAATTCCACCTCGGTTTCCATTGAATTGTGTGCACTTTTTTGAGTTTTACCCACCTCATACGCAGCAACTAATTAACATCGACTACTCGCCTCCGATCCCGCCCCCTCCCCCCCCTCTTCCAAACGAGCCCCAAAATGAAAGTTTCCCAAGACTGTCCAACTTGCTGCTTTGCTGCTCCCACCTTCAGCACTCAAGAAACCCGAACGAAAGTAAACAAACCGATACATCGTTTTTGAGTATCGCAGGCGAATCATCTATCTGCCAATCACTGCTGTTAATAACGCGCCTGAATGTTTAATCTGAACATGTACACAATCAAAACCAAGTCTGCCTCAAATATTGTACGCGCTACAATTAAAGTGCCCTTACTGACTTGTCTTCCTGGAGTATTTAAGTTAACTATTTCACCCTGCTGGCTTCCTCAGCACTCTCCCAACCAAAAAGGGCACATTATTGTCAAGACGTCTTGAACAATTCAGCTGGGATGAATTTTAGCAAATGGAACAGAGATAAACATCAATGAGGATATTATTTAGGATTCAATAATAACAATTTCAGCAAATCCACTGGCAACATGTTTTATTATTTATTTGTATGCTGTTAATGATCTCAGAACATCGCACATGAAGGGAAAACGTTGCTTTATCTAGAAATTAAAACAAAGCCATCCGAACACTCTCATGTTTAACTCACGATTGTACATATTTATAGTTAAGAAACATTCTTTATAAATATTGTTTCATGTGTAGCAAGTTAATACCATAATTTAATTACAAATGGGATAAATATGGCAACGCGGTTATTTACAGAATGAGTATTTGTTGTTACAAAATTAACGGCACAACCTTTTTTTTTCACAATCTTCCATGAGCATTTCACAATTCAAACTGGCAAAGCACAAAACATCACAAGATTTAAAAACCCAGCTAACAGAAAAAAAATACATTCACAAGCAATTATTTGCATTTTTGTGTGTGTTTGTGAACTGCAATTTGACTTTGGCACAGGTTTCACTCTATATAGAATCGCATGAAGATTTTACAATCGGTCGCCCTGAAAAAAGGTGACATAAATCTCAACATTAAAACACAGCGACAAGGCAATCATTTCTGTGTCCTTCAAGCTTCCATTTTGTGCGCAATCTGGAAATGTCATGTCTCCTTAGGAAAGATATCCATAGTCACCGCAGAATGACTGTGTTTCATCAAGGATTCCAGGTACAGTTCATACTAACAGGCTGCAACTCTGTGTTCCAAGTTGGAAAAGTAGTCAAAAGGTTCATTCAGTAAGATATAAATAATGCTGATCTTCGCCTCTGCAAAATCTCTGGAACTGGATATTGCTTGTACGGAAGGGTTACAGTGTTCTCCGTTTCCCATTAACTGGGAAAAAAGTTTGTTTTTACATTTTGTTTTTTACGTTAAGTTAGCACTGACGCCGATCCCCCAAGTTGGAGGCCTGTAGTCTTTGCGTGTGTGTTGTGTGTGTCTATGTGTGTGTGTGTATGTGTGTTTTTGCGTTTCTTTGCTCTTTAAACGTACCATTCATTGAAGTTGGAGGAAATGCCGGCGCTAGTGTGCACTGCAGACGAGGCAGGAGATAAATTATTGCTGTTTTGGGGGTCGGTAGACGGAGAGACCAGGACCGGGGGAGTAGACGACTCATAACCAGAGCTCGCTGCCGGTGAGGACTCCGAACCTTGTGACGATTCGTGCACCTTAAAAAAGCAAGTTAAAAAAAAAAGAAGTAAGAATATCCAATTAGTCCTTTGTAAACAGCAGAACCCGATCATATTTAATACAAGTAATTTTCTCTATATAAATATTGAAAAGTAGTAACCTTCATATGTTTTCTTAGAGAGCTGGGATGTGTGTAGGACTTGTCACACATTTTGCACAGATAGGGTTTGTCTGAAGTGTGCACATGCATGTGCTTCTTTCTGTCGCTGCTGTTAGCGAAGCGCCTGTCGCAGCTTTCAAACTCACACTTAAATGGCTTTTCACCTAGACAAGAAAAATAGCATGGAGAAACGGATCAGTCAAGCAAAAACCACATATCCTTCCATCTACCAACACTTGCATTTCTCTCAGATCTCAATGCCGCCCAAAGCATCCAGACCTGAAGGCTTTCACCATTTAACAGTGGTGTTTAATAGCTCGCCCTGACATCCTTAATCACCACCCCCCCAAAAAAAAATTAAAAATGGGCCAACCTAAATTGAAGTCTTAAGCAGCGGACGGAAATGCGTTTGACAACATCGATTCGCGTTTAGATTCGAGTGATGAATGTGAATGTGTGTTAAGTACTCGATTTCTAAGTCCTGTGTTGCTCGGGTCCCTTTCTCTGAATGGAAAGAGTCACATTAAAAGATTCGCAGCTGCCTTCCTCAGCTGATGGTAACACAGGGAAAGGAAATAGTTCATCGCGTTTACACAATGGCAGAATGTAATTAAAGAGTCTGCACCAACTCGCAGAATGGATGCTGTGAATTCAATTAAATGATCCAAACGAATTCTAGAAATGAAATAACCGAACAAAGCTTCAGCAACACCAGCCGCAGTTGACCGCCGTCGTTTCCACATGTCGGGATCTTTTTTCTTTAACCAGTCCCCGGATATATTTATTCATGGGAATACACTTGGTGTTTTAAAATGCCATTTGTGTCAAAAACGCTGAGCATTTCCCGTCTGAATTTTGCATTTTACAGACAGACGGAACTAGGAGGTGGGAATCACACAGGAATACGGAGTAAACAATGTAACATTACCCCCTTCTCTATTAGCATTTAAATTGTTTCCGAAAAGATATGTAAACCGCCTCGAAATCTGAAGTATAGCCTCACCAAACAAATAAATTTCCCAATTGAAAACCTTGCTAAAGACTTGTCTGGCACCTATGACTAATCATACAATCGAGCGAACAATGAGTTTTGCATTCGGTTACCACTCTCCTCCCAGAAGCAAATAGTTACTGCGATTTTTAAAAATAAAAAACCTTCTTAATTAATTATCGCTTTTGTTTTCGTCTCCTTTGAAGAGCCAGTGATTTAGAAAAATATAAACATGTGGATAAATAATGAATGCCGCATGGCTGAAGCTGAGTTTAATTTCTCAGCTGGCTGCCACGTTTAGCACAGGACCCTCTGTCCTTAGATTACATCCTGACCCATATTCAACGTTTCTGCTCCAAATACTGGCGGCTGCTGATGACATAATTCTGCCCACTCCAGAGAAATATTATGCAATGCAGCAGAAATTATAACTCACAGAGTATTCGTTCAGCAAACCCTTTCCTGCTGTCTAACAGAGAATGTGTTTATCTAGAGGCATGTTCAACTTGTGGCTGGAGCATGCATTCTCACATAACACGAGGCAATTTCCACATTTTTTTTCACGTCTTTTACCAGCCAAGCATTTTGAATTCACTCCTCTAAAGTGGTCAGAATTTGTGAAATGTATATTGTTTCTGGAATCTCCACAGCAGCGGATTTATTTTTCAATCCAGACGTGCGATGCGATTCAAATTATTAAGGATCAGAAAGTGGTCTGCACAGATTTGCTGCTAAAACGTGAAGAGATCACTTTCAAACCACTACCCAACCTCGAAGACAAGACCAAAAAGTTAAATTATTCTTGTATTGTTACTAGAGAGAGCGACGGCGATGGGAAGTGTTGGAGGGGCAAGGAAAAGTTTGCTGAACGCGGTCACACCAAGATTAATTTCAGCGCTTTTAGCAACATATAAATGATTGAGTTGTACGTGAAAACAAAACCGAATGATGTGTTAAATGACTTGCGAATCGAAAGAGGGACCGGCGCTCTCTTCGAACCGGGACACGGCGGGGATGGAGGGAGGGGAGGGGGGGTGGTGAGACATTGGTGGGGGTGTAAGAAGCATTGCTGCCGTCGGTTGCGTTTTGTTTTGTTACCTGTGTGGGTGCGTTTGTGGATCTTTAAGTTTTCCGACCTGGCGAAAACTTTCCCACAGCCAGGGAAAGGGCAGGGGAACGGCTTCTCTCCCGTGTGCACCCTGATATGGTTCACCAGTTTGTATTTGGCTTTGAAAGGTTTGCCGTCCCGGGCGCACTCCTCCCAGAAACAGATGTGGTTGGTCTGCTCGGGTCCGCCGACGTGCTCCACCGTGACATGGGTGACCAGCTCATGCATGGTGCTGAAAGTTTTATTGCACGATTTCTTGGGGCTGCTCATCTGCTCGGGGTCGACCCACTTGCAGATGAGCTCTTGCTTGATGGGCTGCCTCATGTACCTGAAGAAAGCTCCAGGGCCATGATGGTGGTGAGCAGCTGCCATATTCATGCTCATGTTCATGTGGCTATAGTTGGGGTGGTGGAGTTGAGCCGCCGAGTAAGGGTCAGTCCTGGGACACTGATCCGAGCGGCCGAACACTTCCCCGGGTAGACCCAGGCGCATCTGGCCGTTGAGGACGTGAGCGTTTGGGGACGAATGGGACGCTCCTTGCTCGTGAATCCCGGGGAACAGCAGATGCCCCGGGGGCTCGGAGTGAAGGCTGCCCGGGTTCGGCCCGAAGATCCCGTGCTGGCTGGAGCCTGGGCTCGACTCGCTGAAGCCTCGGCTCCGGAACAGAAACTCCCGGGTGGAGTTGAAAGCCGCGCCCGAGTAGGAGCTCACATGAGCGGCGTGGGGAGCTAAAGCGGCCGCGTAGCCCGGCCCGGCGGTCGCCTGCGAGCTGAAAGCCGAGCTCTGACCCGGGGACGACAGGTCGTGGTGGACTCCGCTGTTCAGTTTGAAAGCTCCCATGTGAGGCGAGTCGACGAAGCTGTTCTGAGACAAGCCGAGGTCCCGTTCGGACATATCGGCGCCAGAGTGGTGGTGGTGGTGATGGTGGTGGTGGTGCCTGGCGAATGTACCCACCCCGAGGCTCGGGAACTGGGGTCCCGCATCGAGCAACATGCTTTCCACACACACACACAAAAATAAAGGCAGGGGAGAGAGGCAGAGAGATCTCCCCACCCACGGACACCACAAACACACACACACACACACACACCGGAATCAAGCAGCAACTCAGAGACGCCTTTTCCCCTCTTGTTATTGTTTATGAGCGATTTCTGAAGAAGCCCAAACGCACCAGTCCATGAATTCAACAGCTCGAATCCAAATCTTGGCCTCTTTCTTTTCTTTTTAACAGTTTTTGCCTTCCTTGAGAAATAAATAAAACAGATCGAGCCAAATGATCAGGTACAACTTTCTCTCTCTCTCTCTCTCTCTCTGTCTTCCTCTCTCTCTGTGTCCTCTAGAACAGTTTTTATTGCGATCACGTAGAAGTTGTTGCAGCAACAATTCCCACGGAGCAGACACCGTCTTCTTTGAAGCCTCTTCCTCCCCTGTTTGTCTCTCTTTCTCTTCTGAGCAGATGCACTGTTGTCGGCGAGAGCGGTGATCAGAAGGCAGTTAAATGAGGAGTTGAGATAAGGGCATCCTTACGAGGAATGTGTGGGGAGGGAGGAGGGAATGGGAAGGGGTTGTGGGGGGTGGGGGAGGAAGGGATAGAGTGTGTCTTATGAAGACGGGGGGGGGGTACCTTAAGCTGGTCCCGCTCCTGTCATATGATGCAGAGTGCGAGTGCTGACTGCAATGACGGCACCTCTCCCAACACCCTTTTTAAACAGGACAGCGAGCACTTTCTAATGGCTTTTCATTGGACAACTCCGCCTCATCCATCCCAGGTAGCCTGCTCCAAACAGATCGCCATTTTTCATTAATTACGCCTACTTTGATTTGTGTTTTTTTTACCCCTTTCAGTTCGGCCATTTCAGAGCCACTCCTTTCCACACCATGTAGGTAGCAACGTTATATTTTTGCTTCTTTGGGATAGAAGTCCATCGAAATCCGTTATGATGACTTGCAAGCTATTTGAGGGGCAGGTGCTGAATATAATGTTCACAATGCCATTCATGTTATCCTCTCCCCCTACTATCCTTTCTGAACTGGGTTTGTTTATTTTTAAAAAAAAACATCCCAAGCATGTAAAATGGTCTTAATCAGATAACTTTTTTTTGATAAGGAACTTGTAACATCAGAAAGCTTTGGGTTGAAATTATTTGACATCAGTTAAACATACATGTCTAATTCTGATCAGATTTCAACTGTGAGAAAATCCTCGACCACCCTTTCCTTCTCTCACACACAGGCATTGCTTAGAAGGGTTTGTGCCAGAAATGAAGGGGGGGGGGGGGGCGAGTTAATCCGATTTGCCACCTACTAAATTGCACACCATTTTTTTTGTAATAAAAGCTGCCTGTATTTTCTTCTGCTTAAATGCGATTTTCGTTGAAAACGATTGCAAGGTAAACTTCACTCGGAGGATATGAAATGAATCCATGTATTAATGTAAGGACGTTTTAAATACAAATAATCCCACTATTTCTATACCGTCATGAACGAAAAAGTGCCAATATTTCAACTTGCTACCATTTTCCTTTTTCTAAACAAAAAACACTGGTGTGGGATCTCTGGTGTTTTGCTCAGGGAACAGTCTGTATTAAAGGGCAGGTTTGGAACAAGAGAGGGGGGGAGAAAAACAACCAAACGTCACGGAAACAATCCCGTGTGCTACTAAATCACCCATAGTTAATTACAAAATCTGTCCTTATGCTACTGTGTACTGACCCTGCATTTTTCAGACAAAGTCACCGCCTCATCTATGATGAACAGAATGTATAGAACTTCAATCAGACCGGAAGGTTTCTCGGAGAGCGTAAACAAAACAATGATTTAATTTTATGTATCATAGTATATAAAGTTTGATTTGGACACTGCGGCTGTTGTAACACACATTCATGCCTCTCACTGCTTCCTCCATCATCATCTGTTTGGTGCTTTAATTCTCGAATTCCAAAGGGCCACAGCATAGTGCTTGCTGCTATTCTTTCACTTATCCAGGGCTACTCTGCAGGAAATACAGGAGCTGATCCAAGTTCAAAGTCACGTTTGCCGACTTCTCCACAGAGCAGTATTATTTCTCTGCAAAGCCGCTCCCCCCTCCAAAAAAAACCCTCTGTCCTTGGTCACCGGGTTGGGAGAGAGAGAGAGAGAGAGAGCGAGAGAGAGAGGGAGGGAGAGGGACAAATACAAAAATTCAATTGCATTTCAGTACCATTGTAGCAGAAATGCAGACAGGAACTGGAGGTGGACAGTGAGCAAGGCCAGCGGCTGATAATCTATTCATTTAGTGGTTGCTTCAACAGGTTTGGCGAGGTAAGCAATACACTTACTATATGAGAAACGGTGCTCTAAGACTGAGAAGAATGTCTTTATCCGGTTTTCCAAATCCAGAAGCCGCACTCTTTATACAACGACAGCGCTTCTTTTGTTAGCCCTGCAGGGTTGTTATAATAACTACCAACAATGGCACCCCTACAATATCTTATTTCGCCTGAATCAGTCTTGTCAAATATTTCAATCTATTTTTAAATAAAGTTAGTCAAAGCATCATGGAGAAATCAATGTCATATATCTGATAAGTGTATGTAAAATTTTTATGGGGGGGGGGAATATTTTGATAGAACTTTACAGAGTCCGAACACTAGACACCATCTCTGTGTTTACCGGGGTAGTTTAAAGTTTTCTATTCTGTGGTTTGCTAGCTGTCTCGTCAGTTTTGAAAATCGTATGAAAGCAACAAAAATGTCCCCCTTTAATTTTTTTTTGCCGGAATTTAAACAGAAAACAAGGCAGAAGTTCATTGTGTGGGAGAAAGGATTAAATACCATTGTTTTGAATACGTTTCTTTGAATAAATAACGTCTAAAAAATCAGTTAAAATTCCGAATGGCTGGTCATGTTTTCAGTTTTTTTTATTTTAACGGCTTCTTTAAAATGATAATTTCTTAATCTTCACAAATAACATGAATTCAACCAAGGTATAGGATTGCCCATTAACTATCGTTCAATATAATTGTAATTTCAGGACTGTATTCACTATAATGACTACAACAGTATAGAAAGAACTCAACATCATGTAAGTTGAGATTCTTTAATCATTTTTTAATACTTGTATTTTATTTAGATTACAGTGGGTTTAAGGACTGCTGATAAAACTCATAAGCTCCCGTTTTGGGTCAGGAAAAGTTCCCATATCTTGTCAGCCGGCCGATCAAATATAGAACCCTATTGAGTTCATCAAATAACTATGACAGTAGAAATTACCTCTGAACTTGCTTACTTTGATTAGACCTAAGATTCGTGATAAAGCACATATGAGCTCTAGTCTTTAAACCAAATCAATAAAAAAAATTCCCTGTTCGGAGCAATCAGAATGTTTGGAACATGCTACCTCTAACTACGTGATATTATTGCCGAGGATTGATGTTACCTCTTCTGATCACTGTTACATAAGTATTTTGATTGAGTAATTTTTAATGCCAATGTGCGTTCTGGGCTCGCAATATAAATTTCACGACACACGAAAGTCTCAAATCTTACGTGCAAAATATGATTATTGTGTCCTTCAAGCACAAAAAGATGGCGTATCTTCTGCACACTGAGATGGAACAACACAGACAACTTTAACAAACGCAATGTTGTTAATTTATCCCGTACTTCAAAGAGGATAGAATTATACTGAGCACGGTTCTGTTAGTCTGTGGGGGTGGGGGTGGGGTGTAGCGGTGAGGGGGTGGGGGGTGCTGGTTCGAAGACCTCAACTGAATGAATTCGCTCACTTGTTAGTGAAATACTGCCCCACATGTTAATATTAATAGCTACAAATTGTGGAAGCTAGAGAAATTGAATACGAACTATTCTTATGTTCAGCTAAAATCAACCGAGGGAAAAGAAGGGTCCGTGTGAACATTAAGAAATGGACAGAACAAACCCATCCTTATGTTACGCTCTTTGATACGTACAGAGTGTCGAGTTATGGCCTGTTGCCTACTGTCAAACCGCACCCATCCATTGATATACACTTGTACATTACAGCGTTGTATTTACAATGAGTGGGCATGAATGCTTGTTGTCCTTTTGGCAAAGAACTTCCAAAAAAACATTTTTACGATGGCATGTTAGAAAAGGGACAAATGAAAGTGACATGTGTTATCAGTTTACGAGTTGGCGACCTATGATTTTAATTCCATAAATTATATCTGCTGTTAACCCCTGTAAAGTCTGTCGCGTTTTTAAAACACACTATTAGTGTAATTTATTTCGGTTTTAAGTCTGTGGGTGTTTTACGCCTTCTTGTTTATCAGTCTTACGAATCAGTTCACATGGTATGGTCACTGTGTTAAGGGAAGGGTGACACGCGGCAAGCGTGGGTTATATTTTCCTTCTCCCACTTACAACTGCAACTGTTTAGATGGTTATCAGTAGATCGTTATTTTCGAATGAAGGAGAAAGTCGAGGAAGGAACTTGACAAATAAGGAAGAGACAGAAAAATGTAATGGGATGACCAGTGTCAGAAATTATCCAATTAAGTAACGAGTTTGTGAAAGACATTTAATCATCTGTAACATTGACCTTAGTATATCTTGTGACACCAAGGGCAAATCAAATTCCATTTTAAAAATAAATGATGTACTAAAATGGAAGCAACTGCAATGCAATATTTATCAATACCAATGAGAAAGACATAAAGTTTCAATTTATAAACCTTTGCAATTACTTTATATATGGCATGGAAATCTTTCGGCAGTGCTTTTGATAAGAATTTTTAAACATGAGATTACATAGAATAATTAACTTGTATGAAAGGTTAACGATCTGAACGCACCTCCTATGATTTGGACATATTACCTGGCAAGTATTTACAATTAATCTTTATAACACTTAGAGAATATTGAGCCTTTAATATGCAGCATGAATTCTAATACCATTTTGCCAATATTTTCGCCAATGACACAGGTCTCCCTATAATATACCTATCTACGTATAAACCTAAACAAATAACCAACGCGTGAGCAAAACACCTGCAGGTGATGGATGGTGCATTCGGGGCGCAATTGTTTTACTTTAACTGGGAGGTTTGTCTCACGAACCCAGGATGCAAAATTTTGCAAAGAACAGCGTCGTTTTAAATGGGATACATTGCAAACGCCAACAGAAAATGGGAAACTCACGAGTTTGCTCTTATGTATCCGCATAACCTCATCTGTTTAGTTGTGTGACTATCAAAAAAGACTTGAACACAATACCTCTATTCGCACTCTTTCATATTGACTTGAACAACTAGAAACACATTATAAACAAACAGTGGTAAACCACCAGGAAGTGTTGAATTCAGTTTACTGATAGTCTATTAATTACCCCATCCATTGAAAAGAAACATGTATCTGTTCAATAATTAAGGGCGTGCAATCAAGCGTATAGGGATTTTATGTGAATCCAGACTTACAAGGCATGAGGTAATGGAGCGGCGGATTGCTATGAGGACATGGCTTGTATGATGTGGCCATTGACAGACAGCATTGGCTTTGGAGGCAAGTCGTTGTGGTTTACCACCAGTAAGTACAGGAACGGGAAGAGAGAAAAATACTAAACACATGTCACTAAAATTTCAGAAGCCTGCACTCGATTGCGCTTCACCTTTCTGCAGTTATTTCCTTTAGTAACGGTGAAGAGCAACATTTATGCTTCCCTCCTGTTATTGTTTCCAGCGAAATGCCATACCTATCTTGTGCAGTAGTTAGTATATTCATACTTCTCGTGGACATGGCCTTTTTCCACATTTACGTGATAAATTGCAATATTTGGCATTGTTCTGTACCGTCTATCATTGCATTTCTAAAATGTTCCCTCCGTATTAACCTTTTCCCTTTATCCCCTCTCTGCCCCGGTACCTGATTACTTGACTTCTTGCAGTTATCGACTTTCAGATTTAACACAGACTTCTAGTTTCCTAAATTTGAACCCCATATTTCGCATGATTTATTCTATCCAAGCCACGTTAATAACTATATAGTCCCACTTCATCCGTTGACTATATTAATTGCGCTCTTAAAATTCTTATTATGTTACATTTTGGACAAATGCACTCAACTGTTTGATATAATTTTGAGCAATTGTTGATAATCCAGAAAATAGGGCGAAAAGCTAAAAAAAATAGAATTTTCAACTGGAAATACGATTATGCTTAGAAAGTGTAATAAGAGATAGTAAAACCCCGGGAAATCGGAAGCAATTTCCTTAAAAATAACCAAGCCTGGAAAAAAACAGAAACAGGAAACCAATTCATTATAATTATAACGCAAACACAGTGTTTAATGAGAATTTAGCTTTATGCTTTACACTGAGGGGACAGACTCAATACTGGACTATAGTACCTCAGAACCAAATTAGTGCCAGATATTTATTATTTTTAAATTGCGTTCCATATTGATCGAATTGTGAATAGAATCCTAATTTACAAGTATCTGGAGGGTTCGGCCAAAGGAAGGGAACTTTTTTCAGCGTGTTACTTGGATCCATTACAATGCTCAGCTATACTCTTTGTAAAATCTATTAAAACCAATACCATCAATTGGAGCATTCGGATTTTGCAAATAGACGTGTTTTATTTCTCTGTTACATTTTTGCAACAATTTAAAGCAAAACAAAACAAGTGGAAATAAATAAATCGATCACAGAAGTATATATTAAGACATAGTAATCGATGACAGATACATATCATGCTGTGCTGATCAAGGACAACAACAAGGAAACGCATGTAACAGCTATACCCCTTTACAGTACAATCAACTTACCTCGGCTGCTGAAGCCATAAATCTTTATCCTTTTGTAGTCGGTAATATGGTGCAAACTTTCTTATCTGGCAAACAGGACTGGAGAACGGAATTTATTTCATTGCAAGTAGCAAGCACTTGTAGCAGCGAAACTTCGCAGACGCTTCTGTGCTCCTTTAAAACGTGGCTACTTGAAAGGCAAATAATTGAATTGCATAGTTTTGTTTGTTTTGAATTCCATATTACAAGTGAGGGGAAAAAAACCTCCTGGTGCGCAAAATTCTTGCGCCCCTCATAACTTATAATGTTATGTTAAAATGTTTCTGCATGGCTCTTGTAGACTAACGTAACGTGATTCGGTGTTAGGCTTCATGAATAAAATGGAATATCCAGTTTGTAAATACTATTCATTTAAACATCTTCGAAAGTGTTTGAAGGAGCATTCTTAATGTAGACAACTGAATAAAGTTTGGGCAACGCGCTACAGTAATTTTATACGGAATTCCCTTAAAATGACTAGTGTGTCAGAGACTGCAGTCATTTTGTGTGTGCTAAAGGTGTGGCATTTTTGTTCTACTTGGCTGGTTTTATAGGAAGAAACCAAATTGCTTCGGAACAAAACGTCAAAGGTACCTGCTCGTAGTTCGCTCATCACTTGTTCTATCGTTTCCTACATTATTCAGCACAAAACGTTACGATTATGAAAATTAATTATTATTAACGTTAATGCAATTTTGCATTTTCTTTTGCTGGCACAAGCCCTGGTGGAGCTTTAATGTGATACAAGTACCTGATGCTTGCAAAGGACGTTTGGAGGACATGCACCTAGCCAGGCATAGTGGAATGCGACAATAAATGGAAATTTATGGGAAAAAAAACCCACGCAGAAAATTAATGAAACATTGGAAGACTTTAAAAAAGTACCATAAAACGTTGTCTCGTTAATAAACATCCAGATACGTGCAACGTATGCATGTAGAAATTATGTCTTAAACATATACACCTCACAGGTAATAAAGCTCCACAATAATAAAATTGATAAATATGGTCTGTGATAATATTTACTAGCTGGATGTCTATAATGGAAACATGATATTGTAACAACATTTCAAACAGTGCATCGCCTAAATTAATAACGCGACCAGGCAGAGAGCTCTATCTATTTTTCGGGTCAAGATGACTACATGGAGAGTCACTTGTTTATTCAAAGTATAAAAGGATTGACTGACAATAAATCGTATACAGTAATATTCAAACCACTCGAACAGCGTGTTTTTTTTCTCTATTATTTTAAAGTGAGGAATGTTGTGGAAACATTAAGAAAAAAATGAACGGGGCCGTATGAAATATCTTCATCTGAATATCAGCATGCTGAGTACAGGAGAAATAAATATATTCATCCAAATGTCCATTTTATTCTAATTCACAGTTTAACCTAATCATTTTCCGTCATTTTGATTTGTTTGTGTTAGTCTATTTCCAATTTTTTTTACGCAGCCTTTGGTTATGTAACTTGGCAAGAATTTCTCACGTAAGTTCGTATGTAGTAGTTCCAAGTAGAAAGGTAAACAAGGTAAATACTGTCTCTGTATATATTCACTTGTGTTTGTGCTATAATTAATATTGTAGCTTATTTATCAATCCCACAGTACTGACGTCTCAAAACTCACACTGAAGACTTGCCTTTGAAAGCAGGAATATCTGCTGGGGTTCTGAGTATACCTGTTATTCTCTCTTCATTGGGTTGGTATGGTTCAACAAATCACTGTTTCAACAAACTCAGCGTTTGTCAAATAAACTTATTTTCTGCAATTAATTCTGTGTTGTCACCTTTCACAACGATTCACCTTTCTCCTCTTGGCAACGTGTGTTGAATTATTTCGCTTGTAATGAATGATAAATTTTACTTCAGTCAAAGCCATCTAATTGTGTTATATTTCACTGACTTTTTAAACAATATATACTGATAAATAACAGTCGCCCAAGTTTTATAGACGATTAAAAATGAATTAAAGAAGCAAATGAGAGGAGGAGACGTGAAATGTATTGAACACTTGGTAAAGAAATTACAATGAAAGGAAATAACGACGGAAGGAACATAATAAGGCAGATCATTTTGTGATATGAGAGAGTGCCAATTGAATTAGGTTTAGCCAGGTTGAAACATTGCCATATCTGCATAAACCCCAACAATGACAAAATTATATAACATAGTCCATGTGATACCTGGTGGTCGGGGTTTTTGAATTATCTTGTCCTTCATGTGCCAAACCAAGATGAAGACCCTGTTCTTTCCTATTGACATACGACCAACCAAGCCTACTTTAACCAGTAGGTTTACAACACATCGTAATACTTAAGTGTATTTTCTTTCTTAATGTCAGTTTACATATTTTCCCTGAGTTTATTTGATACACGGATGTAGGTTGAGAGTGCAGATTTTAAAATACAAATTCGAATGTGAGAAGTTGTGCATGCCTTCTTCTGACAGTTTGGATGGTTTGCTTATAACGACACGCTGAAACACCGTTATTCCGAAATCCTTCATTTTATTTGGAAAGGCGTATACATTTTCGCGTTTTACAAGCGCATGAAATTTCAATTAGTACACCGATACAAAAAAGACGAATCCAACTAATCTACACATCGATTATTGACATGGAGTCCCTTACAAACATAGTACAATTTTGATTATTGAAAGACGATGTTTAAACTTGAAAACATACTGTAATATGACTTGTATTATTTTACAGGAGAATTGTAGAGGGTATTTATAAATTATTTTGGGGACTAATTATTTACGGGAGAGCAAAACACAATTGATACAAATGATATATCAATAATTCCTCACGAATTTGAAGACAGTATATATTCACAAAAAAAATTCTACATCAAATGCCCGAATTCACCGAATGGGATGTGGGGTGGGGGGGTGGGGAGGCGTGGGGTGATGTGGGGGTGAGGTGTAAAGTAAGTCTATCGTAATTCGTTCAAGTCCAGATCAGGACATATATCAATCCTTTCTTTAAATGAAAAGACAAGTGACCGTATTTCTGAAGTTTCCAGTGAAAACTTGAACAGGATCAATGAGATGGGAAGCGCCTGCAGGAGGTGGGAGGACCCCGCTGCGCTGCTCCGCTGAAAACCGGCGAATTGCCTGAACGGCGCATCTGCCAATCAGTCCACAGTCGCCAATCGCGGTCTTGCCATCTCTGAACTATATTTCCCTACTCTGTCGCCTAACCACTCCAGGTTCTGCCAATCGCTTGAGGACAGAGTGAGATAGGAGAGTTAAAAGTGCTCCAACAACAAAAAAAAAGAGAAAGTGCTGGAACTGAGCTCAATAATATATTTTCCAGCTTTGGTTTTTTTTTAAGTTGGGAGGGGGGCGGGTGGGGTGGGGGGGTGGGGGGTGGGTGGGGTAGGGAGGTTGGGGGAGGTGAAGAGAGAGAGAGAGAGAGGGAAAAAAACGGTACCACCAACCACTGTGTGGATGGTCAGGCTTGTGTAGTTATGGAAGCGGCGCTAAGCAAGCGGAATCCAGCGTTGAGATTAGCGGATTTGGCAGCCAACAAATACCATCCCCATCAGAATATGTCAGGTTTCCCGGGGCTGGCGAGTCATACACACATCCACCCTGGGGAGATGAGCAGCGATCCAAGTGTGGCACTCACCTCTGTCGGGCCTGAGCACGTGTCTCAGTCCAGCGGTGCTCTCAAACTCAGTCCATCTCAGCATCTGGCCGGCCACCCCGAGCCTCAGGCAGCGACGTTTTTCGGCTCCGCGCAGAACTCGGTCAGTTACTCCGCGGGTCACCCCCACCCGGGCTACGGCAGCGCCAGGGATTACATGCTGAGGAGGGACCTCTCAGCGTCCGCCATGCACGGCCTGACTGAACAGCACCCAGCGACCTCCTCCCACCACCATCCCCACCATCCCCACCACCCCCACCACCACCACCACCACCACCACCACGGAATGTTCCTGTCCACCACAGCGAGCTACGGACACCCCGAGGTCTTCCCTGCCCTCCACGAGCAGTCAGCGCCGGGGTCCCACCACACTTTGAACGGACAGATGCGCCTGGACTTGTACAGACCGGAACACTTCAGCCACCGAGCCGAGCACTACCCGGCCACTTCCCTGCACAGTTACAACTCGGTCAACTTAAACGTTAACCTGGCGGCAGCTCATCACGGAGCCGGGGCTTTCCTGAGGTACATGAGGCAGCCCATCAAACAAGAGCTCATCTGCAAGTGGATCGACCAGGAGGACACATCAAAGAAATCCTGCTCGAAAACTTTCAGCACCATGCATGAGTTGGTGAACCACGTCACGGTGGAACATGTCGGAGGACCCGAGCAGAGCGTTCACGTTTGCTACTGGGAGGATTGCCCGAGAGAAGGGAAACCATTCAAGGCGAAATACAAACTGGTGAATCACATCAGAGTCCACACGGGCGAGAAACCCTTCCCGTGCCCATTCCCTGCTTGTGGCAAAGTATTCGCACGCTCAGAAAACCTGAAGATACATAAGAGGACTCACACAGGTTGGTGTTTCGGAGCGGGATCTCACTTTTGTCCACCCCACCCCTCTCCCCAACCCCCACCACCATCACACCCCCCCCCCCCCCCCCCCCCTCTACAGCAAGGTCTCTCGGGCAAAGCTTTTTAAGTTAGAAACAGAACCGAGCAGTGGTTACTTTGGCGGAGTCTGACCAGTCTTATTTTTCACCATCTCAGGAAACAAGCCCCCCCCCCTCCCCCCTCCCCCGGTCTGAACTTAACTGGCCTGAAAATCCGGCTTCACAAAACCCCCCTAGAATGTGACATTAAAGGCCCGCGGTTTCATTTTGAAAGGTGCCGGAGATTTCCGTGGGTTGGGAAACAGGCCGGGAACATTTTCAAACGGGCTTGGGGAGGGAGGGGGGGGGGGGGGAAACAAAACAAAAATGGGGCCTCCCTTTGTTTCCTGTCCCGGGAATTCCGAGTTGGAAGATGGGTCACCAACTTTAAAATGAAGCGACCAGCCGCAATGGATTGGAGGTATTCTCGGGTTGTAGAAAGGGAAGAACTCCTCTTAAAATCCGATATTTAAATCCAAATCTCTTTATTTATATAAAATAAAATTCACGACGAAGTGAAAGGAAAAGAATCATAAATTAGGACAGGAAGGTTTCAATGTAACAGAGCTTAGGGGAGAAAATCGAAGTTTGTGATCAGACTGAACTAGTGGTCGGTCTTTGGTTGTTGAAATTTATGAGGGAGTCCCTGAGAGAAAGGATGTCAGTACCCTCACAGGCAGCATGCTATAGTTTGGCTCAGTCATTGGAATAATGAAGATTTTTTTTGTGTCGTGACCCATCGGCAGTAAATACGCTGCAGGAACCATCGCAAATCCCCCGAGGGTGTACCCTGTCTAACTTGAACTAAGTTCACTGCAGATCTCTCGTATATCGTTTTTAGTTGCTTGCGAAATAAGGCAACCTGGTCAGAATTTATTGTTGCAGACAGATATTATCCCTTGGAGAATGTTTATTGACGTATGTTTTGCTTAATTGTTTCCACTGATTTATAGCGCGCTGTCACAGGGTATAAACAGATAGTGTTACACCTATTCGTTTAATGCCTGCCTAATTTGTTGTTTAAATGTTAAAAGCAAATGGTCCATGACTGCTCTGATTATAGATTTTATCTAAAGAATATGTTGGACTGGTTTTAAAAGGAAACATCGAGGTATGGGAGGGGGCTTGGAGGCGAGATGGGAATTGTACTGTAGCTTTGCTCAGGACTCGATTGGCATGTATTTTTGGAGATGCTCGTAGATTGGGAGAACCTAATGCGACATGACTAACCCTTCATATTACAGGTCGATTTCAGTTTGCCTGACTTATCAGATTGTTGGCTTACAAAATTGGAGGGCTAGATTCTCTTGCCCAAATCCTCAGTCTCTCTCTCTGAGAGGAGTGTTGAAAGAAAATAAGGTTTTTAAAACTTCATTTCTGTCTATAAGACTCTCCATAGGTCTACAAGTCCATATCGTTCGCCTTGTACCCTCCCATCCCCGTATCCCGAAGCAGAAATTGTAACTCAGGACAAAACAACTCTCTCTGGAGTAGTCACTGTGTCTTTTCGGGCCTTCTTTTCATGGTTCCATATTCGAGCTTTAAAGTGACCATTTGCTGACCTTTCCAATAGTGTCCACTTCGACCTAAAGGAATAGGCAAGGAGTTTGGGGAGAGAACGTTAAATTCTCGCATCATAATATTTTTAAATGGGTCATAGATTAAAAATAACACAAAAATGGTAATTAGCGTCACACGGCGAAGCAGAATTACTTTCTCCACTTCAGTGAAGCTGCAAGGTAAAGCTGTCTATCACTTCATGACGGTCCCACAAATGGAACTGATGTTGCTAAAATTCCGCAAACTAGAGCCCGTTGAGGAAACGCAACGGCGCCGGAGGAGCCAATTTCGCCGCTGTATGAAAGAAAATAGAAACATAAAATGCCCATGCATTTAAATCTAACCTCAGGCACCAACACACACACACACACAATATGGCGATGTGAGCCAAGTGTGTTTGCAAAGTCAATTACCATAATTCTCTGTTTTAAAACATTGCATTCCGTCAGTTCGAAAGTTTATGTGTAGCCTGTGAGGCTTGTGGTGCCAGTCTGCAGATTTGATAAGGTCGGGAACACTTTGGTGTTCAGTCGCTGTTGTCTGAATCTGGGGTTTGCTGAAAAGTTTATGCTGTGTTTGAAACCTGTATGTGTGGGGGAGTGTTGCTCAAACCAGAGTTTATGGAAGTTAGCTCCAGAGAAGAGGAAAAGACACCCAGTCCCTGCTCTGCAGTAATCCATGCAACAAAAAAAAATTGGCTTAAACAATGTAATATCTGGGGCCAGGAGCAAAGATGAGTACCAAACTGTATAGGCCTATTGGTCTTGTTTTCCAGGTAAAGTCATGTGTTTGAGAGCCAAACCGTTTATACCAGTCAAGTGATTTTGCTTAGATTCCCTAGCTCAGGCAAAATGCAATGCAACAATCAAAGGCTGTCAGTGTCTTTCTCCTGACATGCTGCTTGGGGCCGGAAACTCCGAACAAACCGCCAGACCCCAAACACCAGGCACGTTCGAAGTGCGAGTTTACGACCAGCCTCTGGGATCCAGGCACTGCGTCGAGCTGCAGCAGAGCTAAATATAAATATTTACCGTATACAAATCTGGAAGCCGCCTGTGGCCATGGGTCCAGCCCCTGTTCTAACCCCTGCGCAAAAAAGATTAACTCGAAACAGGATCCAAAATAGGAACATCATCTTGTTTTAAAGATTCCGCCAAGTTAGATAGTCAGTGCAAATGATAATCAAACTGACTAAGAAGAGCAGTCACCATGTTTTTTTTGATGGTGTAAAATGCATGCTCTTACAAAAGATGGCTACCATTCCGTGTGCTATTGTGCTCATCCAGTTTAACTTCGAGCACAGGTTTGAGTTGAACGTGGTATGAAACCTATTTTCCCAATCTGAAGATAGATTGGAAAGCGAGCTTGCTAGTTTGGCTGTTTAGTTTACCAGAAGTTGGCCTGTATTTGTGGTGCTACCCTTAGCTTTGCAGAATGTAATGCAACATGACTAACCCTTCATATGGAAGGTCGATTTCAGTTTGCCTAACTTATCAAATTGTTGGGTACCGGATTACAAAATAAACACTGAAACAATTACATTGAGGGGTTGTGTAAGAAAGCTTAACCGGTTTAATTCTCTAGTTGCAGACTTTAAACTCTACGAATTCTGCCAACACAAATACCAAACCCCAATATTCTCTTCACAATTTCTAAGGGTCTGAAAGATCGAAATAGCATGAAAGAAAAATGTGAATATTACAATTGGCCAGTGAAATAAGTTATTTTTTTAAAAAAAGGCTCAGAACTTCTTACCAAAGAGATTTGCCAATAATGGCAGCGCTAAATTACTTCCCAAGTGAAATGTTGAGGGATAAAAACGCGTTAGTTGCAGTTTAAAGTTTATTAGCGCTTCAGATGAAGGATGTGGAATTTGGCTGATATATACTTTATGCAGATTCGCAGCGTTTTCAGGAAAATCAGAAGAAAAAGGAGTATTTTTTTCCCCGAGACGCGTTCATGCCCGACTGAAGTGTGAATTAAATTGTTTATGTGCAACACGAAGTGTTCCAAATACCCTCTAGAATAAAAAGCAAAGCTGGGATACGTTGGAGGGGCCAAAATCTCCGCCAGCAGGTCATGATGGTAAAGCTTACATTTCATGTGCATGTACATTTGAAGAATAACATATCAATTTGTCTAGCGCCTTTTACGACCTCAGGATCTTATCCCAAAGTGCACTACAGTACTTTTTTTTGAGGTGGAATCACGATTGAAATACTGGAACTTACTTTTTCAACTAGGGCTAAAATGGTCGTGCTGAATTCTGAATATTTAAATCATCAATTTTAAAAAGCTTGAAAAAAACTTACTGTGAACAACCACTCGGTTTTATTCCCTTACTGTGTTTTCTTTATTATTTTCAGGAGAGAAGCCTTTTAAGTGCGAGTTCGATGGTTGTGACAGGAAATTTGCCAACAGCAGTGACAGGAAGAAGCACTCTCATGTCCATACCAGTGACAAGCCGTACAATTGCAAAGTGAGAGGCTGCGACAAGTCTTACACTCATCCCAGTTCCCTTCGCAAACACATGAAAGTGCATTGCAAATCTCCCCCACCTCCCCTCACTTCTGGTTACGAGCTCTCCAACACATCCTTGGGGATAGTGTCTCCGGCCTCAGAGCCCGTCAGGGGCCGCACTGCCAGCGTCTCTTCGCAAGTCACCAACCTCAATGAATGGTACGTCTGCCAGGGCAGCGGGGCAGCCAACAGCCTCCACACACCTTCAAGCAATGGCGCCTCATCCGACAGCGAGGACGAGGAGGTTTACAGGGACCCAGATCCCAGGACTATGCTCTGACAGATGAGTGCTGCAGAAACGTGCATGTGGGCGCCTTGAAAAGCGTCGACCGAGGGTTTGTGGCAATGGCAGCCAACCAATAATACCAACTGAGGGTGTCCTGTGGCCACTTTAAACCAAGTAGGTTCAAAAGGCCCAGGAAAGCAACTTAAAGGCTATGGACCTGATCTCGTGCAGCTTTGTGGCCTATACGCTCATTTTCTGTGTCAACAGAGATTATAGTGGGACCATCGATACTAATGAAAGTCACAACTTGATTTATTTTAAGAGTTGTAAATATTCATGATCAAAAGTGACTTAAAGAAATAAAACCTATCATTCGACCTATTGCAAACGAGCAATAGCGTTTTTTTGTACCGACCAGAAAACATCTCCGCTCTTTTTGTTTTGAACAGTCACACAACATGCATAGCTTTTCCTAACGCCCCAATTCCCCTCGGGAGCTGGGAATGATTCTTTGAGAGCCCGGTTACAGGGTTACAGGCCGACGGTTGGAGCGAAGGGCTACGCCACACTTCTGACACAATGATGGACAATATGATGCAAGTTCGGCGGGGGTGGGGAGTGGATGGGTGGGGGGAGGGGGAGATCGCCATATTCCCGTGTTCAGCTGAAATGACCCAGTGCGAGTGGTGCAATAATAAAACACTAAAAAAAAGGTACATACTGTTGCAAAAAGGAAAGTTGAATTAGGACCTTCCTAAACGAGTCACATATCAGTAATTGCTGAAACTCTATTTGACCCTGCGAAATCAATAATTTATCCCAACCTTTATTGGGATTCTAGAGCAGCATCCTCTCGTGCGATCTTCTATCATGGTAGAGACAAAAATATTCATATTTTACTCATAATTATCCAGGCCCTCGTGCAAACAAACTAAAGAGCACTAATATGTCCTTAGAGGCCAGAAGATACAAAAAAATGACAGGCCTGTCCCTGTAGGATTTGTACATAATTGTGAGCTGCGAGTCGTTGTTATCATCGTTAGCTACCTTAAGATTCTCGTCCGTAAATGTTCTTTTATTTGTAAACTATAATTTATTTGCTGATGTGTAATATCTTTCTGCAATAGTACAGATACACCAAAGAATTATATTATTACGTTTTGGTGCAGTTTCGTGGTGGTGATAAATCTGTGGTCTGTCAGAACATTTATTTTCTGCTTACTTGAATGAACTGTGAACTGTGAAGATGAAGATATGTGATTGTTCATTCCTTCCGGGTGCTGCAGTTAATCGTTGTAACTACAGTATTGGTACGTTATCATGACCATGCATGTGCAGTTATTTAACATTCTATTCCCATTAACAAACACCGCCTAGAATCTCTGATTGGAATCTACAAACCTACACTCAAAATGAAACGGAGAGATCACATTTCCTTTGAAATAATAAATGGTCCACGTGTATTTCAATTAGAAGCGTGTTTCAGTGACGGAGGTTTAGCCGTGTGACAATGTATTTTCAAATTGTGAATAAACGAATATTGTTTTTTCTCAGCGTTAATAACTTGTGTATTAAATGTGCAAATCCTAACAGCAAAGTCTTGTGCTGGGCCTATGGAAACCTTGAACCTCGGTGGTAGACACTCGGGTCATTTTAGCTAAAAGGTCTGAAGATAAACGGCGGAGGGCATCTGGTGTAACTTTTCTTGTCTGCTGTTGCGTGACAACAGTTGTCTCCATGTAAATATTTACGAGTCTATCGCAAATAGGATGCACAGAAGGACTTCAGCAAACATTGAAGGATGCTACCTACCTGGCTCCAATTGGCAGGCGGGAGATTAAACCGTTCCCAACATTGTCTCTAATTAGCATTTCAGCATGACGTCAAGGGATAAGGAAGGAAGTTTATCCGGTGGGACCATGTTCTACCAACTCCAGAAATCCAGGTAAGCAGAGAGTTGAAAAGTATATCACTCTGTTCACTCTTCTACTATAAATCCAATCCCTTGCACACCCAGATATTTGATTGTGGCTACTTTTAACAATATCGGCAGCAACGCAGTAGCATTAAAATTGATGGCTGATCCAATATAAAACAATCTCGAAACAATACAGGGGAAAGACAAATTCGGAAAGTCAACTGCTATCCGTAAAGTCCCTGAAACCCCATGTTTACTCATCAATGTCTCCAAAATTCCATTCCTGTCTGATAACAATCAAATGAGGATGGAGAATCCATAAGGATGATATGCATGATCCTCGGTGATTGACTGTATATGTGATGTTGGTTCTGTTTTCTCCTTCGATATGGAATCGTAAAACAACCTGACCCATCCGTTAAAATGGCTTTAACGTGGGAGTTCAGTGAGTGTGGCCTTTTTACGACAGGAAACCTAAACCGTGCACCTGAGGGTTGAGATCTATGGATGACTCGACCGACACAAAGCATACAACTCGGGGGGTACATCTTTCAGTTACATTGCTGATAAAAATGAAGCAACAGGAACTCCATTCCTTTTGGCCAAAGTGTCAAAGAACAGATGGAAATGTGGGTACTAGAACAGACCCCGGATGCAAGAAAGCAATTCGAAGAATGAATGATATGTCTCCTAAATGAAATAGGTTGTTTCAGTGAGATTCACAATTAAAAGCATATGAAGCAGAAGACTCATGTAAATGAAGGCGCCAATCAATGGGAAAACTTATAGCTCTCTAATGAAGTTTCTGGTGAAAGGACGGGCTGTACAAAGGCATCCAGACATGAATCATTCATGGCAGATATCAAAGATAAAAGATATTCAACAATAAGCAGATCGTTGTAAAGAATGCAAAAAAAAAACACGCTTCCCCTCCATACTTGCTGTACTAAACCCCACAACCTCGCTCTCCCCGTATTCACTTTCGCTTCCTATAGAGTTAAAATGTGACCAGTGCCTGTCCTGCGCCACTTCAAAGCAATTTACTCCAGAGCGGAAGACTTGGCGCTTGGACACTCTTCATGCTGTGTTAGGATTTCTATGGCAATTGGCAAACCCGATCTCCACATTTGAATATATTTACAATAAAGCTCACTTATTAGGTCTAAGCAGCGTATGATTTAAGCGGAGATGAAGTCCATTCTCTCCCTGCACGGTAACACCAGACACCTTGTGCTCCGGGGGGGGGGGGGGGTGGGGAAACAGACTTTTTAATGTCGGGTATACATCAGTGAAACTTGTCATTTATTCAAGTAGCGCGTCTCTAACTCAGCCACAAGTAAACAGAAACACGAGTCAAAAGCGGACCCGTGCCCATTCCACACAAACACACACTATTAACCAGCATATTGACGTAAACATGTTAAAACATTGATCAGCGCCCTTTTGTCAAAGTTACAAGGTTTTCTAATAACTAATCGACGGATGACACCGCGAATAATTTCGGTCCATCTTTTCCAACAGGCGAGTGAGATTGTTTTTGGTCAGTGTGCTGGGAGATTGGATCAGAAATAGGGTTTGAGAACACGATAAACAAGAGGGATTACACTCTCCTCAGTGTATAGTGTGTGTTTGTGCTGAGTTTAATGCGGAATCGTGTTATCCCTTTGCAGTTTACACGTGGGAGGAATCAGCTGCAGAACACTTTAAATAATCACAAACAAAATATTAGGTTTTAGGGGACAAGTCATGCGCTACCTCCCTTCTATAAACCAGAGCTGCAGTTTGTGACTAACCGAAACGTCGAAGAAGCTCAACCCAACACAACAGGGAAAAAAAGGCAAAAAAAAGCGCAAGAGTCTAATCAAGCAGGGTAAAGTTCAAAGGCAACCCGCTTTGAAATTCAAACTACTGCTTTTACGGTATATCAACATGGCGCGTTAAGATTGCTATGGCAATGAGTAAGCCCAAAGCAGGCAGCATTCAAAGCAGTCTACCTCGATTCGCGACAGTCTATTAAGATACAGTTGCACTGACCTTTAGTTTCATGCTATGTTAGTTCAGTCAATATTCACTGCATCAGAAACGTTCATATTTTGTTTTCCCCCCTCTGAGTGACTCTTCCTTCTTTACCTTACCTCCCCCTCCATCCCTTCCCCCCCCCCCGTCCTTTCCAAATATAAGCGACTTTACTTTTTTGGGGATAGTGTTTACTCGGATTTTTTTCCTCTCCTTTTTTTGGGGGGGGGGGCTTACCAACTATTGTGTGCAATATGTTATGGCCCTTTGTTTATCTAATGCAAGTACTCTGTGAATGGTGAAAAATAAACACGATGAAAAATAACCAAACAGATGATTCCTCTGAGTGAAAAACCCGGGGACTTAATAAAAGAGCGAAGCAGTCACCGTTGAATGGAAAATCCTTTGAAGTGGAACTTATTATCTGAGGAATACTTTGCCGTCGTCCTAACGACACAGCTGAATCGAAAAGCGTTCCCTTTTGTCAGCGATTTGTTCTCCTTTACTCGAAAGCCCGCTGGAATTACTTACATAAACTGCCTTAACATACAGACTGGAAATCAGTAACTTTGCAAGTCAGACTTTCAGACGCCACTCTGTTGAATCTGAGGGGAGGTGGTGGGTGTTGGTTGAATTGTTGGAGGGGGGGGGGGGGGGGGGGTTGGTTGTGGAGCCGACAGTGAACAGGTCGAAAGGGTTTTATAAATGTGTTGCAGCCTTCATTTCAACTCTACTTCATGTCCGTCCCTAAAACCACCGCTTTAGTTGAGACAGCATTATGACAGATATACAGCCCCACATGGTTTTTTTTACCCCGGCTCGCACACAGCCTCGCCACGAGATTATGAGAGAGAGAGAGAGCTCCATCGCTGCCTGACGTGTTTTCTTCCCTTGCCTACAAACCACATCCTGTTTTTACCCAAATTTATTCATAACAGATGCAGGAGATAAATGGGGCGATTTCAGAGTCAAGTAGTGAAAAGAGTGGACTTGGAAAGTTGTAAACACTTCTTTTAAGCTTCTCCTCGTGGCCAGCAAGTATTTGCTTTGAAATAATTGTATTCCGTCCGAGATTTCATAGTTGCAATAAAATAATCGGAAGCGGGTCAGTTCACCCGATAACAAGAGTAAATGCATTCCAAAAGCAGACTTTAGTCCGTTGTGATAACGGTCCAACATTTTCCTACTTGTTTCATTTTAATCTAAATCTAATTTTGATTTGCAGTGACTAGCTGTCCACAGCTGAGCATTTTCTTGCTCATAACGGGGATCCCCTCAACACAACGCGTTTAGTACAGATGTCTTCTTTAAGTTGGAGTTGGGTCGAATCTGATAGCATTTAATAGATTCTGAAGATGGGCTATAGTTTACACATATATATATTACATAATATTTCATTTTAACAAATTTTGAATTCCCTCCTCGGAGGAGCTGTCTTTTCGTCTGGACATCGTGAAAACTAATGCACTTGCTGAGAACCGAGCATCAGTAGCAGCGTTACAAGCAGAGTGCATTAAATATTGAATGACACTAGGAAAAAAAGAGCTTGTCAAGGGGCACTCAGCCTGAAAGTCTTTCTTTGACTTTTTTCTGCACTGCCCTGTCCGACTATTTAAGCTGGTGTTAATTAAGGCTGCTTACGATTCAGCTCGATCGCAGCTTTGTCTATTTCCTTACCACACTTGTCAAACGACATCGTTAGTCCAACCAGCCTTCCCTGCACACACACACACACACACACACACATTTAGTTTAGTAAAAAGTGCACTTCCTGCAGTTCTGGAGATAGAAGGACAACCAAGCTTGCAACCGTGCCCTGCAACTGATTCAGGAAAACACCCTAAAATATTGATTCACATGGTGAAAGACCGATACAGCTGCATTTAATTCTAATATGTCCTTGGCGTGTAGAACTGAATCTTTAATTTGTGCCCTTACTGCAGATATATGGTGACCAGTCTGCCCAGTGACAGCAGCGTTTTAGTTCATTTCTGAGAATCTATGTCGATTGAAACATTCTTTATGCTCCCAGCCAAAGCTCCATATTTACCAGAAAGCTGGTCCGTTCATTCTGTCCAGGGTCTCTGTATAAATTCGGGCGAATTTGAGTATTTTATGCACTGTGGACTTTCAAAGATATTGCACGTTTGTAACATTGCAAATTACGAATGAAAGTTACAAAGAATAAATGTTATGCAAAACAAAGGAAAAAAATACTGAACGCAGTCCTGGCTGCACTAGTTTAGGGACAGCTGTGGCCTGATCACCTCTAGAAACTTCCTGCTAATTGCTCGAATCCTTGCAACAATAGTCTTACTCACAGAGAAAGAGAGAGAGAGAGATCAAAACATATATCGTCGGCAAAAAAAATACAGACAACTTGTAACAAAATCTCTACTTACTCGCTTCAATTTTGAGGCAAGAGTGCTTAGGCAACTGTCTGTAATGTGGATGATTTATTGCTAAAATATGACCCCGTCTTTAAAAGTATTGTAAAGGAAATAAGCCGCGGTCAGAAACCGAGCCCGCACCTCGAAACGCCCAGGTCTCAGCGATGGAAGGGGAAGCCAACAACTCACTCTCAACTCAGGAAATTACCCCAAATGTTTCAGTTTAATCCCCAAGAGTTTGCAGCCTAAACCATTTTGGATTAATTTACACAGCCATTCGCAAATATTTCCCCACTCAGGGCTTGAAAGCGTGGGGTTTTCATTGAAATTAATATTTTTTTAACTGGGAAAATGACCGTTTGCATGTGTGTGTGTGTGGAAAAGTTCGATACTGTTTTGTTGCACGAGTTCTAAAATATTACCTGCGAGAGCAGTAAAGACAAAGGTCGGTGTAAGGTGGACGATGCACTGTCCTAGATTATAAAGGCTGCTTATTCAAGGTGAAAGGTCCACGTGGTGTGGGCTGGCTTTAACAAGGAAACTAAATCATTCTATATTTCGTTCCAACTAACAAAGGTACCAGCGCAGCCTCTCGCTTGTTCATACGAAAAGGTGATTGAGACGGAATAATTATGCAATTCCTTGGAAAGATGGCGGACGGAACTGTCAGCATCCTGTATAATTCCCTTCACTTCTACCTCAACACATTTAGTTCCATGTGGGGCATGTGTGCAGAGTCCAGTTTCAGGGACGGCCCGTCAAACGTCGTGAATGCAGGTTTAAAACAAAACACATTGTGCATTCTGGGGATTGAGAAGAGACTAAAGTTAAGACGCGCTGAAATGAGTAATATGAACGCGCAGAAAAGATCTTTTTTCTTCCCCCCCTCCCCATTCAAGCGATCTTCGTTACACACAGGGGCTGACTGAGGTCTGCAGACCAGTCCCTTGATGTTGCCACAAAAGGGAAGACTCGTACAACAATAGTACTGCACGAATGAAAAGCGTCAGACAGGTTAGCCATCAATAAAGATATAAATAAGACACGGCACAATTCAAGAAATCCGTTTTCGGAATTAGACCTTGGAACTCTGATCATTTTTAATAAGAAATTCAGTTTGAGAAAACAGCAGCGTCTTTAGTCACTTGGAAGCGACCCACATTATCATCAGTTAAGGAAACTTTTTGCCAAACTTTCAGTCTAACTTCGGATTAGTCTAAGAGCCACGTTAGTTGTACAGCGTGATTTGGGAGGCTTTTTTTTTGTAGTTGTTGGATACTCAAACATGGTCCTCGGCTCTATTCTCCTGGCTGATTCAAGTGTGAGCTTTGCAGGGTTGGAAATACTTCTTGCTAATGGACACACATTCATAGTCTGGGCATGGTGCCAAATTCTTCCAAGCACCCTACCTGGCCGCAGTGCTTACATTTCTTGAATAGGTGGAGGGAGTGAGAGAGGGAGAGAGAAAGAGAGAGAGAGAGAGAAGCTGGCATCGTGTTATTCAGAGAAACCGATACAGCTGTACTTAGGATCCAAGTTTTAATTTGAATGATGAAGATTTCTCCGACAGAAGTTGCAGAATTCGAGGGATCTGGCACAGCGTAAGTACAAGAATCTCCAGCTCTTTTTGTATGCTAAGCAGATCAGAGGTTGGTGGTGTGTGCTAAGTGCCGGATCAGGGGCTTTGTCACAGATGGTGGAATTGTTGAAAGTGCAGTGTCTGGTACATTATGTGCTCTTCTTCGAGATATTTTCATTGCGAGGGGAAAAGAGGCCGGTGTCCTGTTGGATTAGGACCGGTTGAATTGCGGTAAGTTTGGGGAGCGATTGATTTTCCTCCCAGAAGTCAGGTTCGGGCAGCTGTGACTTCACCTATTAGCCCTGATGTCTTTTCGAAGAGATTGTTGGAGTTAAACATTCGACAATGTGCGCTCTGGGGCGTCTCTTTGCTGACCTTTACCCGTTTTTAATAGTTTCATAGGAACTTCATTAAATCAATTACTTAGTGAGCACATCATAATTTATTTGTAATTAGCAGTGAGGAGCTTGCATTTTTTTCGCTACAGACGTCGGAAGACATCCCAGCGGGATTTGTTGGGTACCACAAGCAGTTTTGTTTTCTATTGACTCGTGGTATTATTTGAGCGAAACAATAAAAGTGTAATCTTATGTCTTAATGTAGCACCGAGTCAGAACAAAACAAACAAACTGAACGCGACAACATTTGTCTTCATTTAGAAGTTCTTTGTTACCTGTGACTCATTCAAAGCATGTTCGTGTGTGGCTTTTCTTGTACAATACAGTAAGTATATCTACTTCACTGGGTCTGTTACTGCTTTGGCAGACACTGGCAGATGAAGGAGAGAAGGATGTGTGAGGGTGACAGGGACAGGAAGTAATGATCCAGGAGGTTGTTACAGATCAAAAGGCTCAAAGTCTGAATAGTGGAGTCTAGGCAAGTGCAGGAGAGGGATTGTGTGTGTGTTTTGGGGGGTGAAGAGAGATGGAGGGCGGGAATGTGAGGGGAAAGGGGAGAAAGATTATGCAAAAACTCTTCTGTGTGGGAGAGATGTGAAGTTGCAACAGCCTTGGGCTTTGGAAAGTCCATTTCGCAAAATGGATCGAAAGAAAACAGAGACAGTTTTCAACAAACACGCAAAATCCATGAGATCAGGTGCATGAACACCCTCCGCGTTGTGTTGAACAGTGAGTGAGGCCGGTGATGTCACCATTGTACCTGAATGCAGAAACTCAATAGATTCTCTTTCATTCCGTGAGGTTATCTTTCTTTTTCCTTTCTGTGCCGGAAGCCAGGTTTGACACAAAGTGGGTGATAGAACTCCACTGTTGGCACAAATCTGTGTTTCAACCCCCAGCCATTCAGCCAACTGAACCAGCTGGATAGAAATGATACAGACTCCAATTTTCTTTCCATCACGTAACTGACCAAGACTCAGAGCTATACTTAGCGTTTCCCATTGGCAACTTTTGACAATCTCTACATGTTGGTAATCAACCTGTTTAATCACGTTATGAACGGACCTTCATTGGCCACCCAGAGTGGGACTACAACCTAGAGCTTTAGTCTCAGAGGCAGGAAGGTGACCTACTGTTCCACAAGCCCTCCCCGGAGTTTATCATAAAGTGGTTAAAATGATAGTCCAGGACCAGCCCAATGGAGGCTGAGTAATTGCTGTCAGCTCAGGGCATTGTACCAACTGCTAGAACTAACTTTCAGACTCTGTAACAGGGAGAAAAAGCATCCCACCACCCCAGTCCCTCTAACTTTACAGTCATTGGAAAATCAAGTGCATCTTGGATGAGGGCAGTTCACCTTCGACGATGATGCAACCTGTTGAGGACCTGATATTGAATATGGATTCTTTGGTTAGGACAGTGCTCCCTACAGTGCTCCCTACAGTGCTCCCTACAAAGGGTATTTTGTGAAAGGTCATATCCTCACAGCAGAAACGCTCAGCTGAAAATTGGCAAGTATATTAGGTGGGAATAGCAGATTGGGTAATCCAACAAAAAGAGACCGAGGAATAATTACATAGACAAGAACCAGCAAGAAAACATCAGAGAAAGAAGCAAAGATTCTCCAATAGGTGAATGAATGAGGAAATTTGGCACCAAACTCATATGAACCAGGAAACTGCCAAATTCCAATTAGAGATCTAACGAATGGAAACAGAGAGAAAGCCAGTCTTAGAGTTTTTAAGGTGATGAGAGAGGAAAAATCTTCAGCTGTTTCTATAACTTTAAAATATTCATGTCTGGATATTGGAAGGATTTAATATAATTAAAACATAAAGAAAAAGGACTTGGAGTAAGCTACATGGTCCCTCAAACCTGTTGCAACATTCAATGGTTGAACCTTTACTTCAACTTCATAGTATCATCCATCCCATTTCCTTTATTCCTATAGAATCTAATATCTACCAATTGCAACTTTGAACACACTAAATTACTGAGCATCCACTATTCTCAGGGGCAGATAACTCTGAAGATTCATAATGTTTTGAGTGAAGAAATTACCCCCTTAAATAACCAGTCTTATCCTGAGACCAGTTCTACCTTCTCCAGTCTGAGGAGAAACAACCTTTCAGCATCTGTCCTGTCAAGCCATTCAGAATTTTATCAAATGTTTCTTTTGAAGCTTTCCATAGTTTAAAAATGTCTTGATATTCAGGTATAAAATTGCTGGGCTTTTAAGAACATGTTGAACAGAGGAGAGACCCAGAATTTGGGGAGGATCCAATTGAAATGTCCTGCGCACTGTAGAGCAAAACATGTCATTTGATCATTGAGGACTACAATTTCAATTTAAATTGTCTGTTTATTTTGGACAGAAGCTGATGTGTTTGTGCACTAGTTTGCACTTCATGAATGTGCAATGAATAAAATAAAAGTACCTTCTTGAGGCAAACATAATTTCTATTAGATATCCATTTCTTCAGAAACAATTTAGCTATGTTCTCGATTGATAGTACACTTGCCTCTGAATCATGAAGATTTTTGGCTTCAAGTGCCAGGAATAATTTCAAGCACAAAAATCAATATCAACACAGTACTGAAGGAGACTGCACTGTCAGCTTGTTTTAAATGAGGTCCCATTTCCCTGCTTGAATGGATGTGAACGATCCCATGTCTCTGCTGTGAATATGAGCAGGAAGTTATCCCTGGTGCCCTGGACAATATGAGTTCTTCAATTACCATCACAAAAAAGGACAGATTATTTAGTCATAGAGATATAAAACACAGAAGCAGACCTGTCGGTCCAACTCATCCTTGCCGACTAGATATCCTAAATTAATCTTGTCCTATTTGCCAGCATTTGGCCTATATTCCTCTAAACCCTTTCTATTCATGTACCCATTCAGATCCCTTTTAAATGTTGTAATTGTACCAGCCTCCACCACTTCCTCTGGCAGCACATTTCATACATGCAACCACCCTTTGTGTGAAAAAGTTACCCCTCAGGTCCCTTTTAAATATTTCCTCTCTCACCCTAAACCTACCCCTCAAGTCCTGGACTTACCCTACTCAGGGAAAATACCTTGTCTATTTATCCTATCCATGGTCCTCATGATTTTATAAACCTCTATATGGTCACCTCTAGTCTCCGAAGTGTCATGGAAAACAGCCCTAGCCTATTCTGCCTCTCCCTATAGCTCAAACTCTCCAACCGTAGCAACATCCTTATAAATTTTCTCTGAACTCTTTCAAGTTTCACAACATCCTTCCTATAGGAGAGAGACCAGAATTACACACAATATTCCAAAAGTGGCCTAACCAATGTCCTGTACAGCCACAACTTGACCTCCCAACTCCTATACTTAATACTCTGATTAATAAAGGAAAGCATACCAAAACACCTTCTTCACTATCCTATCTAATTGAGACTCCACTTTCAAGGAACTATGAACGTGTACCCTAAGTTCTCTTTGTTCAATAACAGTCTCTAGGACCCTACTATTAAGGGTCCTGATTTGTCTTTTCAAAATGCAGCACCTCACATTTATCTAAATTAAACTCCATCTGCCACTCTTCTGCCCATTGTCCCATCTGATCAAGATCTCATTGTACTCTAAGGTAGCCTTCTTCACTGTTCACAACACTTTCAATTTTGGTCATTAACACATTTTTAACATTTTTGTACAGAGTGGGCATTGGTAGCTGGACCAACATTAATAAGGCCATAAGGTATAGGAGCAGATGAGAGTCATAGCCAATTACGTTGTTCTGATAATTCTCAACTCCACTTACCTGTCTTTTCCCCATAACCTTTTTGATTTCCTTATTGATTAAAATTTGTCCATCTCAGACTTAAAAACCCAACTTCATTAGCCTTCTGAGGTAAAGAATGCCACATTGACTGCCCTCTGAAAGAAGAAAGTTTCTCCTCATCTCAGTCTTAAATGGACAGCCTCTTATGCCGAGATTAAGCCTTATAGTCCTAAACTTTTTCACAAGGGAAAACGACATCTCCACATTTACCCTGTCATATCTGCTTAAAAAAGTAAACTCTAACGAGTACAAACCCAACATGTTTAATCTTTCTTCAAAAGAAAATTCCTTCATTCCTGAAGTTAGTCTTTCAAACCTTTTCTGGATTGCATGCATTGCCAGTATATCTTTCCTTAGATAAAGGTATAAAGCTGCTCATAGTTTTGCGGTTGAGGTTATGATAAATGCCTTGAATAGTTTTAGCCAGACTTCACAATGTTAATGTTCAATTCTCTTTGAAATAAAGGCAATTGCTTTCCATGTCACCCGCAGGACTTGGGTGCTACACTTTTGTAATTTATGCATGAAGGCACCCAAATCTCTCTGTAATACAGCTTTCTGCAGTCTTACCCCATTTAACTAATAGTCAGCTCTTCTGCACTTCCTGACAAAGTGCATAACCTCACATTTTCCCATATTATTTTCAGTCTACCAAGTTTTTGCTCATTCACTTAACCCTTCACAGATACTTTGTGTCATCCTCACTACTTGCCTTTCCACCCATTTTTATAGCATCCTCTAACTATGAAATAGTACATTCACTTTCCTCATCCAAGACATTAATATATATTGTAAATAATGTGCCCCCTGCGGTAAGCCTGTGTCACTCCACTAGTTATAGGTTGTTGTCCTGAAAATATATAATATACTTAAATAAGTTTTTACTGTCCATTTTTACACTACTGGCCAGTTTGTCCTCATGATTTATTTTCTTTGTCTATTTTAATCTTGTTCATTTTTTGTTGGCTTTTAAAACTTTTGCAGTCCTTAGATTTATCATTAATCACTGCTACATTGTATGTTGTTTTTTCAATTTGACACTATCCTTGATTTGGGGAGAAAGTGAGGACTGCAGATGCTGGAGATCAGAGCTGAAAATGAGTTGCTGGAAAAGCGCAGCAGGTCAGGCAGCATCCAAAGAGCAGGAGAATCAATGTTTCGGGCCTGAAGAAGGGCTCATGCCCGAAAAATCAACTATCCTTGATTTCCTTGGTTAACAATGGTCAGTTTATCCTCTTCCCAGAATCCTTCTTCCTCACTGGGATATATATTTGCTGTGAGTCAAGAATTATATTTCTAAACATTTGCCATTGTTCCTCAAGCATTTTTTCTGCTAAACTTCTTTCCCAATCCATTACAGACAGCACTATCCTCATCCCTATGTAATTGCCCTTAATTAAGTTTAGCGAAATTTATTCTGACCTAAATTTCTCACTCTCAAATTGAATGCCAACTCTACAATGTTATGTTCACTGTTCCTTACTCTGAGATCATTTATTAAACCTACCTCAATCACACATTACTGAATGCAAACACTAATTGGATTCACAACATATTGTTCTAGGAAACTACCCTGAATGCACTCTATGAATTCTTCTTCTTGGCTACCTTGGATAATTTGATCTTCACAATCTTCATGAAGATTAAAGTCAACCATGATTAATGTATTGACTTTTTTGACATACCCTCATTATCACCAGATATATTCTGTGCCAGCTACTGTTATGAGGCCTATAGACTACTACTACTAGTGAATTCTTCCCCTTGTTGTTCTTTATGTTAATCTATGATTCGAAAATAAAAAAATTCTGTAATATGGATTCTACATCAATTGATCCCAGGTTATCTCTTGTTGGCTGACATATTCCTTCTTGTACTATCAAAGCTACCTCACCATCCTTCCATTCCTGCTGTTCCCAAAACACACATACCCCAAATATTTAGTTCCCATTTTGAGCACCTAGTAACCATTTCTGCATAACTACAGTAAGATGTTGGCAATTAAATTTTTTCTTTTGCCAGAATTTCTATCATTCCAAATATCACATGCATTTAAGTAAAGAGTTATTAATTCTGAGGATGGGTCACTGGACCCTAAACAGTAATTTCTCTTCTCAGATGCTGCCAGACCTGTTTGGCTTTTCCTGCAGCTTCTATTTTTGTTTCTGATTTACAGTTCTTTTGATTTTAAGTCAGTAATTAATTGTGCTGTTTTACCTTTTAATCACGTGAGCACAGTGAAAATTTTACAAGTCACCACTTATGGAGTCATCTTAGGTGAAAGGTACCTAAGTATGAATTTTTGACATGTCTATAAGCAGGCAGGTAACACCATTGCAATGAACTTTATCTATTCCCCTAACCATACAGCCCTAATCACTACATTCCTGTTTCCTACCCATCTTTGAAAGACTTCCTGTACCTCACAGTGGTGTGGTCAGTTCTCTCATCCTCCCTGCAGTCCCTGCTCTCATAATGCAGCTTGCGAGAACCTCATTATTGTTGCGCAATTGGAGGGACTGACGGTGTTTGAGAGCTGTTCTCGAGTCCCCATATCTGCCTCACTGATAATCACATTCTCCTATCCTCAGTCACAGACCAAGTTTGAATTACCTAATCTAAGGAGTGTGAATACGACATGAAACAAATGTGGTTCAACATCTGCAGCTCCTCAACTTGAATCCAAAGTTGCAAAAATGTTCACTGTGGATCACCTTGATGTCCAGCAGTTGCAACACATCACCCATTCTACCAGCTACATTGTATATTAATTATGTTTTTAATTAAATCACTGTAGTATTCCTGCTCTTTATACACGAAGAACCTCAACTCTGAACACTTTGTTAGATTTTTCCTTTTTTTTATACAGTAGTATCTTATGTATAAAAAGCTATTTTTAAGAAAAAGAGGGAAAACAAGACTGGAGACCGAAACACAAACTAAAGATATTAGTTTTATATGCAAATTTAGAAGTAGTCACCAATCAGCTGCTTCTCTTTGGTTAAAAAGGTAAACTCACCTTAGTAGTATCAGACCGTAGGGCTGCTTGCCCATTAGAGAGAGATAACCGATGGCAGCTTAACCTGAGGATCACCACACCTCAGGAAAGGGGAGAGATTAGATTCCCTACAGTGTGGAAACAGGCCCTTCAGCCCAACAAGTCCACATTGACCCTCCAAAGAGTAACCCACCCAGACCCATTTCTCTCTGACTAATGCACGTAACACTATGGGCAATTTAGAATGGCAAATTCACTTGACCTGCACATCTTTGGACAGTGGGAGAAAACCCACAGCGAGAATGTGCAAACTCCACACAGGCAATCACCCAAGACTGGAATCGAACCTGGGTGCCTGGTGCTGTGAGGCAGCTGTGCTAACCACTGAGCCACCATGTCACCCAAAGGTTGCAAAGGAGAATCCTTCATGATAACTTCAGTTAGTATAAGTATTGAACCCTTGCTGTTCGGCATTATTCTGCATTATAAATCAGCTATCCAACCAATTGAGCTACATCTCTTTGTTCCCTGCATAGAACCGGTGAAGACACTCAGTTCCAACCTTCTAGCATGAGTCGCACTCAGTTGGCTACTTATATATGCACCCAACAGAAAGGTCCTAGCTGAGTCAGTTAATGAGAATCCTGTTTCAGCCAGCTCTTAAATAGGCTGCTCTTGAAAATAAATGTTCACCACCACAAAACTTTATGCTACGGATTTGTCAAATTAAAGCTTAGTCACTTTTTTTCCCAGCAAACTCATGCACTCCATTTGTCTTTGAAAGAGTGGTGAGCCACCTTATTGGCCTCTTGCAGTACCTGTGATTTTGGAGCACCTACCAGACTGTTTGGAATGCATTTCTTGGAATTTGTAGCAGCGACACTGAAAGAATGGTGATATAGTTCCAAATCAGATGGTGTGTGGCTTGGAGGGGAGCTTGCAGGTGATAATTTGCCATTCGTCTGTTTGTTGGATTTTGATCAGTCTAAATTGGTTGCCTTGTTTCTTATATTGGAACAGTGACTACATTTCAGAAAGTATTTCACCTGACTGTAAAGTCCTTTGAGATTTCTGGTGGTAAAAGTGCTATATAAATGGAGGTCTTTGTTTTTACTTAAGCAAACCCACTGTATTTTGCAAATTGAAACATTCCAATCATGTGACAATGTGCCATAGAAATATAGGATGCACGTAAGCAACAATATAACTAGGTTCAAATGAAGTGGAGTGGAAGCAACAACATTAGAAATGTCAGTGTTGCTTCCTAGAGAATGTCTATAAACCTCTTAATATTCATTCACAGGGAGTGGGGGGTGGGGGGAGGGTTGGGAATTAGCATTAAGAAAAGTGGTGGCAGAATTTAACTCCTGTAAAAATTCTGAATTGAAAAGGTGTTTGACTTCTACCCAGGAAAGGGTCACCACTTCTTTACAACCACAGAAGGATTGCACCAAATATTTTTACTTCCAGGTGAGGAAAGATGGCTTTCTTTTTTTAATTCAACCTCCTTCCTCAATTGTTTTCAACAATGTTTATGTAGACAATATCCCTTCCCTTGTGAATATCTTTTGCCAGTTCAAATATATGCATGTTTGAAAAGGAAGCAATCTAACCAGGATTTCTTGGGTTGAAGAAAGAGTGAGTTTATTTGGTAATAAAATGTGAGAAAAGTTAATAAAACATGATACACGGATTAGAAATGAGAGGTGAGCCCAAAAATAAAATTAATGGAGGAGAGTATACAAATCAGTCTTTGTTTTGCTCTTGATAAATAAACGGTGAAATATTGCAGGAATGAAGCTAAATGATTGTGGTAGCACTGATTTCAGCAGTTGAGTAGTTGTTGGTTCCACAATTAGCTGAAAGGGTTGGTCCAATTTCAACAGTGGCTTTTCTGATTTGACTTGTTTTTAGCAATCAGAGAATGAGTTTATATCTTTTTACCTGCACATGAGGGGAGTGTTTACTGGAAATATTCACTTGTGTCACTTCATAGTACATTTTAATGCCGTGTAACAAAAACAACAAGCTAACATATTAGCATGTCAGCTCTCTAGCACACTGGAACAATGATACCAGGAGTTGCAGTTAGTTTTTAACTCTGTTTAATGTAATGCTGCAACCCTGTACTCTTACGTATTTGCCAAAACTGTATTTCTTCCAACTCATATTCTTTGCAGTCTGGGATGTGACCCACAGGGTGATCACAGGTCATTTTTTGAATGGCTTCTCTCCTTTTGAAGTATTGCTGTCTGAAGTTCCCTTGGTACTTTTCAGGCATGACATTCTCAGAGTTCAGTGTAATCCACATAACTAGACACAAAATTTTAAAATATTATTCAAATTTTAATAACATCATACAGTAATACTGGTTATTGAAAATTAGTGGCAACCTGCATTCGCACAAATGTGCTCACTTCAAATAGTGAGGAATGTGTAGAGTAGATAACAGGGTTAAAATGGAAACTATAAATAATTAATTGTGACTAAACACGCAAAGTAACTCTCCTGTGAACAGCCTGCTACTATCCTTGGTAAAGCTGTGTGGCCTTTAATTTACTTGTGAACTCTCTCTCTATCTCTGTGAAGACACTGTCCAGTCACCCAGCATAGAAAATCTAGATACAACAAATTTATATTTCCAGATTATTTGTTTCAATGGCGTCAATTAGATAGAATTACATGGCTTTATGTGCACATGAACATGTAATTCAGCCCAAGTTGCCAGTGCTGATATTTATGCTCCAGATGGGCCTCCAAAACTCTTCATCACCTTATCAAACCAAACATTTTTTTCTCTTCCTTTCTCTCTTTGAATATCTAATATTCTCCTAAATTCATCTACACTATTTAACATTATATACTATATCATTCCACATGGGAACTAACTCCAAATTCTCATCACTTTCCAGATAAAGAAATTTCTACTGAATTCTCTGTGAGAATTATTAATAACATTCTTATGTTCATAATCTCTAGTTGGTATCCATCAACATCGCTCTGCATTTACACCAAGTCTTTTCCTAGTCTCAAAGAACTTGATTAGGTCACTCAATCTTTTTCACTTCCAGTGTTCTGGTCCACCTGGGGAAACACACCGATGCCTAAGAGAGCATTTGATGCTCTAATCTGGCTTTCTTGAAATCTCTTGTAGTATAAATATTATTTTAACCTTTACACAACCAAATGGCATAAGAGTGGAGCGAAAGTGGATTTGGGTACAAAACTGAGGTGATGATGTTAGTTTTTTGGCTACTATATCTATAATATGGAATATACAATGATAATAAAGTGAGTACAATTTTAACATGATTGCCAAGCTAAACGCAGGTGCTAGCACCTGTCCAGATTTATTTCCCATTATATTTAAGAGAGATATTGCAATATTTAAAAGTTAGATGTCCAACACCAATTCCTTGTGGAAAATTATCTCAGAGATATATGGAGGACAGAAGAAGGTAACTTGACCTATCTTGCCTGGGCTGACTCTTCAAAAGTTTAAAACTAAGTTCCAGTATTTTTGTTTTATGTTATTCAATTAGCATAAAGGGACAGCACTTCAGCATGGGCTAGAGGAATCAGGCAGGACTTGCAAGAAAGGCTAAAGAAATAACTTATACTTACCTAGTGCCTTTCATAATATCAGAACAGCCTTACAGTAAAGGAAATATATCCTAAGGGTTGTAATCCAGGAGATATAGCAGCCAATTAGCACTTTGTGAAGATCCCACAAACAGCAATATGATAACGATAAGATCATATTTAGTGGGATTTAGTTTTAGTGGGTTGAGCAATAAATATGGGTGAGGCTGAAAGAGAGAATATTTCTGTTCTAAGCATAAGAATTAGCAACAGGAATAGGCTATATGGCTCCTAGAGCTGATTCTGTCATTTGAGAAGATCATGGCTGATCAATTTATGGGCAGAACTCGATATATCTACCTACTCCCGATATCCTTTGAGTTCCTTGACAATCAAGAAACTATATAACTCAGCCTTAACAATCTTCAGAGCCAGCCAGCGCGGCTGTCTGGAAAAGAACATTCCACGAGCATTCTCCCTAGTCCCATCTTTGCATGAAACAGCGTATTTCTAAACATATTCCCCTAGTTCTAGTCTTTCCCATAAGGGGAAACAAACTGTCAGTATCCATTCTGTTACATCCTCACGTATCTTATGTATGTCAATAACATTATCTCTCATTCTTCTGAACTCGAGTGGACACAGGTCTATATTGTTAAACCTTTGTTCATAAGATAATTACATAAACTCAGGAATCAGTTGAATGAAACCTCTCTGTACTATTTAATTCTTTCTTGCATAAGGACATCATTTGGTACTTCGGATGAAGTTCATCAACGGTTATAGCAAAACTTCCCTCCTATTATGTTCTATTCTCTTTGCTGAACCTGTATGCCATCTTTCTGTGATCTGGGACACTCAGGTTCCTCTCTGCAGTGATCTACAATCTCACTCCATTTAAACAACACACTGATTTTCTATCCTTCCTGCCAAGTTGCAAGTTCACATTTCCCATTTTATACATTATCTGCCAATTGTTTGCCCACTTCCTTAATGTATCTATATCTTTTTACAGACTACTTATGTTCTTATCGCAACTTACTCTCTCTCTCCTACCTCACTTTGTGTTGCCTGCAAATTTGGCAACTATACATTTGGTCCCTTTATCCAATTAAATGACAGAGATTGTAAATTGTTAAGGCCGCAGCACTGATCTCTATTGCACCAAATTGGTTACATCTTATCAACCCAAAAATGACTCACGTATCCCTATCCTATGCATTCTGTTACTTAATTAATCCTCTATACATGCCAACATGTTATCACCTACACCATTTTTCTGGGTGTGGTGTAGGAATTTATGGGAGAAACTCAAGTTGACAGGTTGTGGTTAGTGCGGTTCTACAAGGGTCAATGGTTGAGCTTCAGGTGTTTGCAAACTACACGAACGATATGGGGGGGCCAAATGTAACATTTCTAAGTTTACAGATGATACAAAACTAGATGAATACATGTATAGTGATGATAATTCAAAGATATTTCAAGTGCATTTGGAGAGCTGGGTGAAGTTATTCACTTTAAAAGGAGGAATGGAGGTGCAGAATATTTCTTAAATGATGAAAGATTATAAAGAAAAATGACTTGGGTGTCCTTGCTTAAAAGTCAGCACAATTCAAAATGTATGTGCAGTAAACAGTTAGGAAAGCCAATGGTATGTTGACCTTTGTCACAAATGGACTTGTGTACAGTTCGAACAATTTTCTCAGGCCTTCGGCCTGTAATCGTTTTGATCCCCTTCCTTTCAGCTCTTGATTTACAAGTATTTTGGAGCTTTGTTTATTCTAGCATTTCTTTATTTCCCATGATTATTTGCCCAGATTCACTTCCTAGAGAACCAATGCTCACTTTGATTAATCTTTTCCATGTGCTATGAGATATTTTTATATCCACCTGATAAAGCCTCTTTTCTTGGGACCTGGTTCAAATTAGGACAGGGCCAATAGTAGCTTGAAGCTCAACTCTATTGAAAGTGTGAAGTGTTTTATATTGTGCATCTAAAAGTGCATTTGTGAAAACCTAAGAAAACATACATGATAGTGTATATAGTGAGTGTTACACAGAACTTGTGTCAGCATATACAAATGCGTGTTTGTGAGTTGTAAGAAAAGACGGTGCATGTGAGACAGAATGGCATGCTGTCATTCAATGCTGGCAATGCATATAAAATGAAATCGAAAAGTAGAGAAGATAAAAGAGGTTCTAAACAAACAGATGTTCAGGGACAGATGGATTTAGCAGGGAATGCTGAGAGAAATTGGAGTGGAGAATGTGAGGGACTGACAGTCCGTCATGAGAGAATCATTGGATATGGAACAGATCAAGGTGGAGTGCATAATCAAGAAGAGTGACAAAAAGGACCTTAGCAATTTACATGCCCTAGCCTAGGGAAGATATTAGAATTGAGCGTCATGAGCAAAACTGAGGATAATTTATTCAATAATAATAGAGTAAACAGCAGCCAACTTGGTTCCAGAATGAAAAGATCCTGATTAAGAAACCTACTAAACTTGTTTGAAGGAACAGTCGGAAATCTCATGATATCCTTCTTACAGACTTCCAAAAATTGAGGGGATTCAGCCTAAACGTTGGGAATAGAATAGAAAATAGTTGAAAGGGTAGAGATATTTTTTTTTAAATTCTGAAGATGCTGATCATTGCAGGAAAACCATAATTTTGTTATGTCTTTTTATTACCCTGATAAGATGATGATGTGCCTTCTCCTATTGTATTTACTGTGCTTCACATAAGGGAGTAAGATATGGAATTTTAGAATCCCAATGCTATGAAGAAAACTTGATGTATATCTACATTAGATATTGCATGACATTGACATAATGGTGCCCTCAGGGTCTTACAACTCATGGTTTTCTTGGTGTTAGAGGTCTTACAACTGGGAGATGTTGTTGAAATTAGCTTGATGAGTTACTGCAGTGCATTCTGAAGATGAAACCAGATAGATGAATTATGTTGGGTGAGGATAGATGTGGTGAATTTGAGTGCAGCGCCCAAGGAACTGGTATTGGATCCACTACTATTGACAAAACATCTTAACTAATGATTTGGATTCATGAAAGCATGTAGGTCAAACATGTAGATAGCACCCAACCGGACCAACAATGGAGTCAAGGGAGACAGCTCAGAAATTATAGATCTAATTTACAAAATACATAAGTGAATTGATTCATGCCAGAATACAAGCAAAATATAAATGTAACAAACATCAGGTGTCAATCAGACACATAACTGAACAAGTTTGTTTGCTTTTGAATTGATGCGATTTAGCACAACCCTCAAGGAAACCAATCACGGATTTCTTTGAATGTTAAAAAGACTATATGTTGGCAATTTTTATGGAATGCTGTAGGGTGGACAGCCATAGGATCAGGTGGAATGCTGATTTTAAACTTCATCAATTGTGCCAAAGCTATTTGACTGGTGAGGAAACGGACAGGATTGGATGCATTGTTGGATTTACACTCTCTTCTGATTTTTATTTGCTTTGAAACCAATGAGTAACGTTGGACAACTATGAAATGTGTTACACTTGACTGAATGTTTTGATACAGTGAGTTAGGTCAAACTTATTCCTATATACCAGGAGTATAACAGTGTGTATTTGACCAACACTTTGGTCATCTGGCCTTTGAATATGGTTCCATGACAAATTTGACTTCTTAATGCTCCTGTGAAGTGCCTTGGGTCATGTTATGTAATAAAGGCACATTATAAGTAAGATTGTGGTTGTTGCACCTGAGAAGTGTCCATGTTAGATTGCAAGTAAAACTCAGTACAGAAATGTGCAAATGAAAGGCCATGGGTGTTTGAGAAAATGAGCAAGAAAGTGAACGTGAGAGGACGTGGGTGAGAGGAAGAGTATGAAATATGAATGTGAGAGTCTGAGTGCATGTGAATAAGATGCATCCAAATAATGTCATGAAGTCTGAGAATACCTGTTAAAAAATCTGAGGGCATGAGAAAATGAATGACTTGTGATTTTCAGAAAGTGTGACAGAGAATACGTACTTCAAAGTGTGCCTGAGAGTGTGTTGTTATAAATCTGGATTAGTGTGTAATGGAGAGTGTGTGTGAAAGAGAAAAGGACAATGTGCCTGAGAGCATATGTGTGAAAATATATCTATGAGACACAAGCCAGAATGTTCCTCACTGCACATCCACTCTGGAAGTATATTGAAGTCAGGCTTTTATCCTGCTGACATTGGGAATGCTGTGTTAGAGAACGTTCAAAAGAGCATGTGTGAGTGAATATGTGTAAAGAGAATATGAGAGAAAGTATGAGTGACACTGTGAAAATATATTCTATTTTAGGGCACAGTACAAAGAAATCTGAAAATAAATGTATGAGACCACATATGAGACCATGAATGAGACAGTGACATAATGATAAAGTCACTGGACTAGTAATTCAAAGGCCCAGACTAATGTTCTGGGGTCACTGGTTCAAATCCCACCATAGCACTGCCAAGGGCAGCATGATGACTCACAGTACCCGGGGCTGGGCTTGATTCCAGCCTTGGGTATGTGGAGTTTGAATGTTCTCCACCTGTCTGTGTGGGTTTCCTCTTGGTGCTCTGGTTTCTGGAGATGTGCAGGATAGGTGAATTGGCTGCGCTAATTTGTCCCACAGTGTCCAGGCATCCCTGATGCAGATTAGATGGATTAACCCTGGTAAATAAGGGGTTACAGGGATAAGATATGGGAGTTTGTAGGATGCTCTTTGGGGAGTCAGTGCAGAGTCAGTAGGCTGAACAGCTGCTTTCTGCACTGTGGGGATTCTATGAGTGAAATAATATATGTAAGCCTTTTTGACGGAATTTGTGAATTGCTGAAAATTTAAAGTGTTTGACAGCATGTGAAAAAAAGCTCATGTAAGAGTTTAAAGTGGGTATGTGCGAAAGAGTGTGAGCAAGGGTTCAGATGCATGGGGGTGAGTATATATATAAAACAGGGTATTTCAGGTATCTGAGTATGTCCATGTGAGTACACACGGGCTGAATCTTGTCATATTTTGACTCAATATTAATTGTGTCAAGTTTCACAGAGGGTTTCTCATCACAAGACCCAGCAAGGTTTCTTCCCACATCATTCTAAACTCACCTACAGCAATACTCTCATCTGAAGACAGCCCGATTTTACCACTCGCTGTACCTGCAGGAATTCACCACTGTCAAATATTCTATCATCCTTGGTATCAGCACCATCTCTAAAAGGCCATTGTGCACCCAAATAAGTAGAGTTAGCCTGGAACTGCCTTACACAGTGACTGACATTTGCCCCAGACTTTGCAAAGGAGGGCAAATTGGTGCCTCATTTGTGAGCAAGGAATTGGAGGTCCTGGTGGATTGAGGAGATGTGTAAGAAGGATGTCCTCATGCTTCAGGACTGGCAGTGGAGGCCATGACTCCAGACCCTGCCAGCCTGGGCCAGAGTTGCCAACTGTGTCAGTGTAGTCTCTGCCAACTGAAGGAATGTGCAGTTGTTTAGGAAGAAGGTTAAGAACCACTATGTTCTCTTTGCTAGTTCACATTCACTTTATCTCTGCTACTGCAATCACCTCCCACCAAGGCTCACGTTCTACCACTCTTTTTATTGCATTCCACATCTTCTGTACTCATTCTCACATCTCTCCACACCACCAATCATCCATTGTCTCAGCACTCCCTACTCATTCACCATTTTACTCCTACATGTACAGCTATGCCACCCACTTTCATCTCACTCAATTCCTCTTTTTCTCTCATTCTAGAATAGAATGGTCCACAATGGTCAAGATATGTGGTCGACTGTCCAACGTTTAGCTACCCAACACTCACACAGAGAAGATTGTGACCCAGACTACCACAAGCAACTGACTGACTTGTCCAAGCTCCTGGAACGATATCAGAAGCTGCCCTTGTCTTACTAAGCCAGGACCCGCAACTGATGGTTGTCTCCCTTGACATGACAGTGGACAGCTAAAAGCATGGCACATTTCCTGACTTTTTGTCTGCACTAAATGGTAGTGCAAGACAGAATATTGTGAGCCTGGAAGCTTTGGCTGAGGGAGCAATATGTCAAAAAGCAGGACAAGACAACACAAGGCAGAGATGTTGTGAGCATCCATGTATGCTCAAAGTGAGAGCGTTAAGAGAATAAGTGAACAGCACTGAAATACAGCCTTGTCCAACCTGTGAACAAAGTGTCTGTTCCTTTGCACACACTGTCCTTGCAGAACCCTTTCAATGCTAGTTTCAGGTGTAACTCACCATACAACAATGAAGTCAAAAGCCATGAGTTATATCAAAGGCTTGGCAGCTGTCAAATGAGGGGTGTGTGTTTGTGTCAGGTGCCCTGAAACATTCCCTGATATGTTGTTATGATGTCCAATGTGGTGACTCAGAGAAGTATTCAGCAAGCTGAAGTTGCCAGGTACCTGCTCTGTCAGGAATTGTCAATGTGTAGTTTTCTCACAATAGGTGGTAGGATAGGAAGCTGTAAGGAGATTTGACATTCGTAAGGGGGACAGCAAGCAATATACTCCATTAACAGGCACTTAGCATGCATCTCATCTCAGTGCCCAGGGTTAATTGGAAAATGCAGCAGGTTGTTCCAATTTCAATTTTAAGATACTGTAGGCTTCACTGGACTTCTCGTGCAATCCTCCCAGATTTCTCATGATAGCCTATGTTGTTCAGGCCACTAAAGATTCTATCCTAGGAGTGAGAGTGTTTGCAAGAACGTTTGTGGAAGTGTTAGTGTGCATTAGGAACTGTTAAACCATGTATGAGATTGTACAAATGTCAAAGGGTGACGGTACAATGGACAGAATGTCAGTAACAATGTGGGACAGAAATATATGGAAAATGTTAGGGTTGACAGAATAAATGGGAGGGCAACAGTCAACATAAAAGAACATGAGTGTTTGAGTAATAAAGTGTGTGTATGAAGAAAAAGCATAGAAATCTGGGTGTAGGAGTGTGGGAAGTGGAGATTGAAATTGAATGATGTGTACCCAACAGCCAACATCCAACATCATTTCCCAATAGATATAATTTTGCATTCACAGTTTGTATGAATATACATGTGAGTGAAATTGCGGTGGTCAGAGTACTGGGACATTTCCAGAGTCCTTCAACTTTTTTTTTAATTTTAAAAACATACTTTATTCATACATTTTAATCATTTGCATATGTAGTCCTCTACAGTAGCATGAGAAGAAACAAATAAACATTGGAATTTGGCTGCAACTAGCAAACGAACCAAAGGCATTTCATACTGGTACAAGACCATATGTACACATATTTGAGGTATCAGGAGGGTTTGATAACTTAACAGACCTCCATTTAACTTCAATAGAAAGACCTTAAATGGTAGCCTTTCCCCAAATATTAGTGCATCCCTCAGCATGTAGTCCAGGACCTTGGGAAATACCAGTCTGCAACACTCAAGTGAGGTTGGGTCCTGGCTGTGGAAGACCAGTAAGATTTGGGCAGACAAAGAAACATCCAGGATGCTCCAAAACACACCAATATTTATTGAATTCAACTTAGTCAATGATTAGAGTTGAATGCCAGGTATGGACTAGGATTCTGAGAGATAACATGTTTTTGGCATACCAGCAGTGAATCCAGAAACATGATATGTCTCTGAGTCAAAAATAGTGAAAATTACTTTGAATACCACAAGTAAAGTTCAGATTAAAAACAATTAAACCTGGTGGCCAAATCCAAGCCAACTCAGGAACAGTTAGAAACAAAATAAAACTGCAGTTACTGGAATCCAAAGTAGGCAAACAGGAGGCTGGAAGAACACAACAAGCCAAGCAGCATCAGGAGCTGAATGAGTCAATATTTTGGGTGTAACGCTTCTTCAGGACTGGAGGTGAAGGTTGGGGAGCTACAGATAAAGGAGGGGTGGCATTGGGTGGGGACAGAGGCAGAATAATGAGGTCGTGATAGGTGGACACAGATGGTGGGTACCACCTGGTTGGTTGATGGGAGGGATGAATCCTGTTGGTAGCTGGAAGGAAGGGTCAGTAGGTGGAATGGAAGGGAGCAGGTGGTCTGGAAAGAGAGTCGGGGAGGGTGGAAAAGTTCTTTGAAAGTGGACAGACGCAGATTCTGAATCAAGGGTGTGAATGGGAAGTGAGCGCGATATCGGTATTGGGGTTTAATTAGACATCTCGATGGACGTCATTGAAGCAAAGTACTCCATCTAATAATAGTGTACGTCCTCGAACATTTCCAAAGATTCGCCTCCGTAGTTTAGGAAACATCTTACTACCTGCACAAGCAGACGTACAGAATGAGCAACCAACAGAAATTAATGTTCAACTTATAACATAGGGTTCCAGGGTTGTTGGAAAACCAAATAATAATGGTTTCCTCCCACAGTCCAAAGATGTGCGGGTCAGGTGAATTGGCCATGCTAAATTGCCTGTAGTGTTAGGTAAGGGGTAAATGTAGGGGTATGGGTGGGTTGCGCTCCGGCGGGTCGGTGTGAACTTGTTGGGCCGAAAGGCCTGTTTCCACACTGTAAGTAATCTAAATCTTAAAAAAAACTAATAAAGGTGGAAAAGGATATTTTTGTTTGGATTTGGTTGTAAGTATTCAACCAGCAGACTAATTCCCTCCAAACCTGTCTCAGTGTCCCGGCGTTCCTGCGCCAATGTTACCATTCCCTCTCAAAAACACAATAACACGTTGATGTTAATAAAGGAAAGAATTAAAATCTAACCTTACCCTTCATTATGGGAGTAATTAATCGGAGTCATCCTGTATCTAACTCGTCAATGTGAAAGCAAGAATCTTCAGCATTCAACCGCTGCCGAACTGTCAGTTAAACAATAGCAGCTTCACTCTGAAGGTAGCAGAAAAATCATTATTTAAAGAATTGTTTTAAGATATGCTTAATATGCGAAATGATTGCATTAAACTGGAATAATCTGTGCCCCACTAAATAAAGCCTGGACACCTTTATCAATTCGCTGCCTTCATTGCACTGAATCTGTATCTCTCATTTAATATACTCAGCAGAAATAATTCTAACTCACTCTCCTTCCCCAGCACTGTAATACATGGGGAACGCTTGTCGATCTTAAACCTTTGGTATTTAGTGATACAGGCTCAATACTGGGCTGGAAGGCGGCGACCTTTAACACAGAAAAGTCAGGACCTAGGGAAGGGACAAGGGCCCCATCGCTCAACTCCGAAAGCTAACATGTTGTATCACTTGTGCAAATATCTGGGAGAAGCAGGATTTGGTGCTTTGACCACCACATCACCCCGAGAACTCCAACGCAGCTAACGTTAATTTCCGCTGGGGTTAGCAGAGCGGACAAACTGACGCCGACAAACCAGAACGGGACAGGTTACGATAGCCGGACACGGATGGGTGGTTAACGCTGACCGTTAACGCTGGGCCGTGATTGGATCTGACCCCTGAACGGAATCAGAGAGATGGGAAATTGGCACCGAGCCATTGCTGGGTCTAACCGGGGATCAAACCTCAACCCGGCAGCCTTTCCCCACCTTTGTACAGCCAGACGGTCCACACTCGATTCTTGCTGTTTTGAAATGATTGGCAGAAATCGAAATTACGTCCGATTTGTCGAAGTGGATCAAGTTTATGAATTCAGAACACTTGCCCAGATTTGACAAGATCCCTGTAAAGAGTAGGAACCCGGCGCAGTGCTGTTCTCACTGCTGTTGCTAATTCTGCAAGGTGTGGAATATGATTTTAGCCGTTGATACAAGGGACGGGGAATAATTGTTCCATTCAGTCAGTCATTTACTTGTGTTTTCGGTTTTACCTGGCGCTCTGTAAAGGGCAACTTCGATTTAGACCGACCGGTAAAATCGCCTTTGGGTTTAAAGTTATCACCCCAGCCCCTCGAATAAAACATGCCCCGGTCCCTGATGCCTGGTGGCCAATTCTCTCACGCTGTAAAATGCAATTTAGACACGGGCAACAGCTGCCTCCCCCCCCCCCCCCCCCCCCTCACCCCAATGCAGGCTGAACCCCACCCACACCTCCACCCAACCCCACTCCGCTGGGGTTGACAAACGTAAGCTGGGATTCATTGTCGTCCTTTACGCTAACACCACCACCCAAATGAAATGGCCAGCCATGGTTTAACAGCGTTGGCCAGTCAGTCTTAACGCGAGTTAGAAGAATCCCAATCAGTGCCGTGACGGTCCTGAGTTTTGGTCAACTCTCTCGCCCCAGTTTCATAGCCTCAGGACTCCGTCTCCCGCCTTTGCTGGCATCGGGGGGGAAAATAACTGGAATCCGCGACATTTTACAACATTGCTGCAACCTCATGCCTTTAGAATAATGTTCACTCGTAAAGAATGTACTGAGCCGCACTGAAAACAAAATGACTCGATTGGAAAGTAGATGCAAGTTAAATTGATCCCTAACGAATAAAAGGCGTCGGGGGAGAACTAAGGTCCAAACGGCTGACAAAATTCCAACGTTACCTGTGTCTGACTCTTAGGCATCTCCACCTTAAAGGAAAGTCACTCATTTCCTGATTATGGTGGGACAATTCTCAAATGGGCAGCCTCTCAGTTCAGGAGTTTAAATTACTGCAGACGCTGGGGATCCCAGCGGGTCAGGCAGCGTCCATGGGGAGAGGGAGCTGATGTGAAATCTGGAAGGGGGCAGCATTTATTCTTTTTGGAGGGTGGGGTGTGGAGTGCTGGGGGAGAAAGGGTTTTGATAGTGCACTCGGTTTTTCAGTTTTGCTTCTTTGCTGTATTAGGGCGGATGGTCACAGCGGAATAAATCCACGTTCATTTATTTGGCGTTTTAGATCAAACTTCCAACGATAGTAACAGCTCATCGAGCATTTTACTAGATTCGTGCTTCGGAAACTAACGTCCCGATTTACTCATGGGGTTAAGAACAAGCCACAAGCACTTTAAAACCTGTCGATTTTCAATCCTTATTCGCAAATAAATATTTAAAAGATATTAATTCACGTCGCTGTAATCTTAGCCACCCTTACTACCAGTGACACAAATAGCGAATTCAAATTCTCCCAGATTAAATATTTGCCAAGACAAATCTGCTTATTATTTACTCAATATTCACGAGGTGAATGATTTGCACTTATCTCTGCCTCCGTGTCATGAAACGGCAGAACATAATAACGAGGAGAAAGTGAGGACTGCAGATGCTGGCGATCAGAGCTTAAAAATGTGTTGCTGGAAAAGCGCAGCAGGTCAGGCAGCATCAAAGGAACAGGTGAATCGACGTTTCGGGCATCAGCCCATCTTCAGGAAGCCCTGAAGAAGGGCTTATGCCCGAAGCGTCGATTCTCCTGCTCCTTTGATGCTGCCTGACCTGCTGCGCTTTTCCAGCAACACATTTTTAAGTACATAATAACGAGATAACCAAATGTGTAGAATGGTGGGGTGATTCTGAGTTAGAGATGCTAGATTTGCCCCTTTAGCTATGTATTGCTTCATAATTGATTTTAATTTTGTGATAACATATCGAAAGTGATAATGGATAAACCCTGGTTAGGAAACAGCACAACTCTAGGGGAATTCTCTCAGAAATTGGGGAAGCAGGTGGAAAACGGTGTCGATTTTTTTTCTTTGGAGTAACTGGGTCTGAGGAAATAGCGTGGGAAAACTACAGCTCAATACTTCCAAACAAAAAACCTCCGTTCATAAGGGTGAGTGCAGTAGTGAGTCTCGTATTCCCCAACAGAAAGAAATAGCGCCTATTACTACGTCAGGTTTCACCATCCAAGAGAAAATGAAATACTTCAGAAGTTTAGTCTCTCATGTAATGTGAATGGATATACCAGAACCCCACAAACAACACAATTCCAGATTGAACAGTAGATACTTGACAAGGTATCAGAAAGAATGCAGGGTCGAGGGTGTGGCGCTGAAAAAGCACAGCAGGTCAGGCAGCGTCCAATGAGCAGGAGAATCAACGTTTCGGCCATAAACCGTTCATAAAGATTTCTGATGAAGGGCACATGCTCGAAACGTCAATTCTCCTGCTCCTCAGATGCTGCCTGACCTGCTGTGCTTTTCCAGCACCTCACTCTCGACTCTATCTCCAGCATCTGCAGTCCGCACTGAATCCTATCAGAAATAATGCATCCATTTACTTCAAAGCAGTGACCATGGGCTTGTTTGTGTTTATCTGAGATGGTACATGGGGTCTTGATTTAAGCTGTCAACCTCCTGTAAGAAACTATCGCTTAATCCCCTCCAGCTGTACAACCCTGTGAGTTCTTCTGATGCAGCCTTTGGAGAATACCCAAAATTTCATCTCATCACCAGGGTTGGCTGCACCCTCAGCTCTCTAGGCTCTAAGCTGTGCAATTTCCCCCCTTTAGCTCATTTAATTCTCCCTCCTCCCTAAGGTTACCCATTAAAACCCACCTTTTCCCCGAAGATTTTGGTCATCTCCTTCTGTGACTCACTTTCAAATTTTATTTACAAAATGCTCCTTTGAAGTCTCTTGGAATGTTTGACCATATTAAGGTTCTTTATAAATGCAAGTTGTTGCTGTTGTACAAGAGCATAACTTTACTAAAGCCTTTCTCAAGGTAGAAAATTATAAGCAGCATATGTTGTAGCTGGTCATCTTAATGGATGGAAAATCTTATACGGTTAATATTCATTATGACCATTGGACCCCCCTTCCCTCCAACCCACCCCCCATCAAGATGTTACTATGCTGATATTGAAAATTCTATCCCAGATGTTTAAAGTGACATCTTTAATTGACTAAATAAGACTGTATTGATATAGTCACATGAGTTAAAATCCTGGACAAATGATTAATCCATCTTTCAATTATTACTTTACAATATTGTCTATACTTTTCTTCAGCTATTTAATCTTTATTAATATATTTACAGCCTACACAATATGCAATTATTTAGTTAACTTGGGTTCCCATGATATTTACATTACTAAAAATTACAACAGAACTTTTAGATTTACCAAGCACGTTTTCACTTGCCTTGAAGATGCACACCAATGGTGTGGTCTGACTTCATGGCTGCAGGCATCCCTCCAGCATCTCATCAAAGGCCTCTTCAAGAAGGATCACTCAATAACAATCAGGAGCAGGGGCTCTGGCCAGTCTCTGCACCTTGCAGGTACTGGGGCTCTTAAGTCTATATTTAGAATCCCTAATGGCTCTCTGGCTGTGATCAGCTAAGTTAGTGCAAAATGCTGATGGATCCTGGGGGTCGGCGCAATCAATCTGACTGAATATCGTACTGGGCATTGGATTTGTTCATTAAATGGCAAATTGCATCTCTAAGCAAGAGAAGGCAAATGGCGACAGTTATCATGCCGATATCATGAACTAGAGATCTTAAATATAAACTAATCACACATAAATACGATGGAGAATTCATTGGATTATGTTCTAATATGACAAGGTGAATAACATTGATGCATCAGAAAAGATGTTGGAGAAACATGGCAGAAAAAGGAACAGAAGTATTAAAATGTTAGTAAAATTGCTATTGGCCCAAAGGACTGGAAGGTTGCTCTCTCATTAGAGAGAGGCAACTGGTGGTGGTTTAACCTGAGGGTTACCACATCTCAGGCAAGAGGCGAAATTGAGAAAGCGGGACCTTTATCATGAACTCAGTCAGTTGAGAATTGAATCCATGCTGTTGGTAACATCCTGCATCACAAACCGGCCATCCAATCAACTGAGATATTCAGGTAGGGTTAGGTGTAGAATGTTAGAGGAGATTCCTGTGGAGCATAAACACTAAGATAGATCAGTTGAATTAAATTGGCCTTTTTCTGTGCTCTACAGTCAGAGTAACTCAATTTATATCAGAGGACCAGGTTGCATTATTTAATCAAGATTGATATCAAGAGGACGCAAATGCTGGGTTGCTATTTTGGTTTCCTGATAAAGGGCTTTTGCCTGAAATGTCGATTTTCCTGCTCCTCGGATGCTGTCTGACCTGCTGTGCTTTTCCAGCACCACTCTGATCCAAACACTGCTATTTTGGTCTAACCTACTCACAATTTGCTATTGGAGGGAGCACAATCTATAAGATTTACATATTGCAATTCATACCAATACAGTACTGATTCAGTCTGAAATTCTTCATTATTGCTTGTTGATTGCTCAGAGTAACATTACTCAAATCTGAAATAGTCATTCCAAATTTTCATGGATTTGTTAATTAGTATTAAGAGAGCTAATTGTCTTATTGGTCTGTTCCTCTGACTAAAACCTGCAAATACAGTTAGGTTACATTTAGTTACTTCAAATTGTGTGGCAGGCACAACTCAGTGGATTACACTGCATTTAAAAATTCATGGATGTAAGTCCCGCACTTGAGATGTAGACACATAATCTATGCTGACACTACCAGCGCAGTGGTGACAGACTATTGCAATGTCAGAGGGACCACCTTTCAGATAAGGCTCTAAACTGACAGCCAGATGTTGCCTCTGCTGGGGGAAGAAAATCGATGGAATTATTTAAAAAAGAGTAGGGCAATTCCAATTGTGTACTGGTCAATATTTATACCTCAATCCAACAACAATAATAGATGAAATCTTTACATTATTGCTGCACATGGAGCCTTCCTATGTGCAAATTGGCTGCAGCATTTCCCAATTACATGTGTGACGAGACTTCAAAAAATACTTCATTTTCCACACATTTGGAATGCACTGAGCTTATGAAAAGCTACTGCAGCACCATAATTCGGTGAAACAATAAGCCCACAAGGAACACACACAATAATTAATTTATTAAGAATTTATCTACCTAAAGATAGACACAGCCAAATCCAATAAGGCTGCATTTACACAAAGGGGCAACAGCACAACGTGGTTTTGCTCCACAGCAGCATGAAAGCGTTGTAATGCAGCTCTGTAGACTTGGCACAGAAGAAGGCTATTTGGTCCATCGTGCCCATGTCAGCTCTTTGTAAGAATTGCCTAATTAGTTCCATTCTGCTGCTTTTTTCCCCATAGGCCCACATTCTTTCTTTCCTTTTTCAAGTACATATCAAATTCACTTGAAAGTTCTGACTGAATTTGCTTCCTTTCAGCCCAAACAGCCAAGATCATAATAACCTGTTGTTTTTCTTTTAAAGTTCTGCATCTTCTTCATGGCTGTTTTTCCAATTATCTTAATTTTGTTTCCACTGGTAACCAACAAATCGCACTGACCAATGGGAACAGTTTCTTTTTACAAAAAAAAACACCTTAATACTTGGGAATACTTATTAAATTTCCCCTGTAGCTTTCACTGCTCGAAGGAGAACAATTCCAGCTTCTGTAATCTCTCCACATAACTGAAGTCTCTCAGTTCCTGAAACCATCCAATAAATCTCTCGACTCTTTCCAAGGTTTTGATACCCTTCCTAAAGGGCTGGGAACTTCAGCTCAGGCCAAAAAGATCTGTGTAGCTTCCTTGCTTTTGTATTTATGAACTGAATTTATGAACTTGGGGCTTTTCAGATTTTGTTTAAGCCAACAATTTTATCAACTTGTTCTGTCACCATTGACCTCTCCTCCCATTTCCCTGTTCTGTTACCCCATTTAATTATATTATTTTTAAATTATACTGTACGGTTCCCCCATTTAGTTATACTTCTGACTCTTCTTTCTTGATGTTGTTGCCTTGGTCCCAGATTCAAATTGCAATTTTAGCTTTGCTGCAAAATTAAGCCATTTGCATGATTTGCATAAACATTCACAAGATACCGAAAGCATTTTGTTTTACATTAGAGGCGATCTGCCACAATATATATTCAAGGAAGTGCAAGCATAAATGGTAAAATGCTGTCAGGTTGTCAGATGCATTATTGCAAATTAAAACAAAGTCACTTGCAACATTTCAGAAAAGACAAGATTAACTATTGGGGAAAATATGAAAGGCAACAGGAAGCAAAGACATGGGGCTGCAGCAGATGGTTCTGGCAAAGAATCTAATGGCATAGAAGTGATGGACTGGGCAGCCTCAAATTGTGATAAGTGTTGGAGTTTGCCACACCAATCAGTTTGCAATAAATCTCATCTCTCAACCTCTCCTTCTCGCTCCTTCTCTCGCTTTATGTCAGACTCCTTGAAGCCTACCTCTTTGACCAAGGTTTTAGTGATCTGACCTAATGTCTCCTTACCTGGTTTGATAGATAGTTTGTTTCATGACGCTCTGTGTAATGTTTGGAACACGTTAATGACGGTATTATTTAAATAGAAATGTAGCTCCTTGAAAGCTAAACTTTTAGTAGAAGCACATTAGAATAACTTGGAAAGCAGTTAATTTTTTTTCAAGAAAATTAGACATACTGAAAAGGAAATTACTGCACATCAGATAAGACAGTTTTTTTGTCTCCTAAACAAGTACTTGGTTGTCTCGAATTGCAGTTGGAAAATTAGTCATTCTTATAAACGAGTCATTTGATAAATTTTCAATAGCGGGTTAAGATCCTAACAAGCTATTAAATCGTGCGTAATTTTTAATTTCATTTTCCTGGTTTAATTAAAACTTTTGATTGCATTTTTATGAGCTTGAAGGCTTTGTGGTTTTGTGCATCTTCAAACTATAAATGAGGAAAAATCGCATTTGTGTCAATTTGAATAATTGAACTCAATTTAACAGTAAATTGAAAAGCAATGGAAAATGGCATGAAAGCTTAAAGAATAATTAAAAGCTTTGTGTACTGCTCACTGTCATTGCTGAAATTTGACTATTTGATTAATCATGATGGTAACTACTGTCATATTTACACCTTCTTCACATTCATCTGTGATATAAAAAAACCTCGTGATGTTCATGAAACTTCATTCATCTTAAATCCAGACGATGATATCCTCCAAACCTGGACACAAACTCGGCCTCATTTATTGTTCTGTTCTCATTGAAGGTCTGGTTCGAACCGAGTTACTCCTGAAGCACAGCAGGCAGTCTGTGTGGGGATCCTCCGAGGTTGGGGGTGGCGGGTGGGGGGGGAGGGGAGGGGGGGAAGGTGGGGTCCCCAGTAGTTCGGCTCCATGTTCGAAGCTGGTTTAATCTGTTGCATCCAACCCCACCTCCCCCCACTCACTTCTTCCCCTCTGTCCTCTCCCTCACCTCCTTCCTCCCACCTCCTTCCCCCCGATATCTCCCCCTCTCTCTCCCTTCACTCCCCTCCCACTCTCCCCTCCCCTCCCCCCCTGCCCACCCACTCTCTCCTCTCTCCTTCTCCCCTCTCCCTCTCTCTCGCTTCAAACGCATTTCCTCTCTCCCATTCCTTTTGTGTCCCTCCTCCTCCTCCTACCCCTCCCTTCTTTCTCCCCTCCTCCTACTCTCCCCTTCCACTCCTCCAACACTCCCTCACTCTCTGACCCCTCCTCTCTTTCTTTCCACCCTCCTTCACTCTCTCCCTCTCTCCCTCTTCCCATCCCTCTCTCCCCTCCCTGTCAGCCCTCCCACCCTCCGTCACTCTCTTCCCTCCCTACCCCTTTCCCTCCTGCTTCTCCCATCCCTGTCTACCTCTTTCTCCCCCCACCCACCCTCTCTCTCTCTCCTCCCACCCACCCTCTCTCCCTTCCCTCTTGGTCCTCCCATCCCACTCTCCCTGTCTCTCCTCCCACCCACTCACCCTCTCTCCCTCCCTCTCTCTTCTCCCACTCACCCTCACATTCTCTCCCCTCCTGTCGGTTATGAGTGACGTGTCTCGGGGGACTGTCAGCTCCTCTGCTACATAAACAGATCGCTGACATTTCACCCGGCCATTTAACCAAGATAATGGGACTTATCAATCATACATTCACAATCTCACAGCACCACACACAAACACAAACCCGCAGCAAAGAACACAATAACAAGGAAGGACAATTATCAGCCTTTCATTCCACCAATAGTTACTTTCAAGTTTACCTTTGGTCACACTGTTATTTATACCACAATGAAAATATCACTTTACACATTTTCAATTAGACTTCCCAGTCAACAAAAAATCCTCTGCAGATTACCACCGCATATTAAAACAGAGGAAGAATTAACTCAGGATTGATAATATCCAACAGGAAGTTAAACCAAACATAGAAACATTTATTTAAAAAGAAGAATCCGATGACTTCCAATCAGCTAATTAATTGGATTCAGAAGAAATTAAATACTGTATAATAAGCACATTTCACCACATCCATCGACGTGAAAATTCCATCCCCTGGTATCTGTCCTGTATTACATTGTGTAACATGCATTGAATTCATTAAATGACTTATTTTCAAATCTTTAACAAGTTCTTGCTGTCAACTGCTAATGAGGACGAAGCAAATGCAATTTACAATTGTAGCTCCGACCACTTTCTCAATTAGAAATAATGGTCCCAACCATCCACATTCCGTGCGCGAATCAAGCAAATCCGCATCAGAGTCAGATTGAGTGGGGTGTGGGGGTGGGTGGGGGTGGTTGGGGGTGGGGGTGGGGTGGGGGTGGTTGGGGGGGGAGGGTGGGGGTGGGGGGGTGGGGGTGGTTGGGGGAAGGGTGGGGGTGGGGGAGGGTTGGATCAAGAAGTAACGATGTGCATTTCTATCGTGCCTTGAATGGACATGGACGGCTTATTTTGTTAAATAAAGAAAATCCCACGAACGCAAGTCACAACGCAACTTGAACGAGGCAAATTCTTCAGTCTTGCAGGAAAGCTGAACTGGGGCTGGCCATCAGAAGCGACAAGTTTGGGAAGTGGCAGCAAACTTTGGATAGGCTGGCGCGTCCTCGCTTCAAGAATGACATGATTTGTGGTCCATGTTCACTTCTGCTGTCAGCACAAACTGTTCTAGTCGCCTGCCATCACTGGATTACATCCAAGGCCTGCAAGCAACACTCATTCAGAATGGAGAGAGAGAGAGAGGAGTAATTGAAGTTACAAAGATGCAGCTTCCTATTACTGGAGCTCCTCTGGCGAATGTCGAGTCAGGAAACTTCAAAAGAAAACGCATTTGCGCCACTCCAATACCTTCCTGAATGTTGACTCCTTCCTGATTTCCCTCAGATGGTGGGGATTTGCAGAGAGTTTACGGCTGTCGGGAAGTAAACACAGTTAAGCATGACTCAACGGAAAAAAGAATCCGAATTCAGAAATCCCAGAAATGTGGATTCATTCCGGTACCCCAGCACGTTTCTCCGTTTCACGGGGGAATAAAACTGCAAAAGCAAAAACACAGCCAGCAAACAACTTCACCAAATCAGGGAAACAGTCAGCAGAACAAACAGAGTGCTCTACATTGTCACCAGAGGAGAAATCATTTGAACTAAACGGGTAAATAATCCAAGAAGGAAAAACAGACATGGGAGGTACAAACACCATGACCAAATCACACAGCACAACGAGGACACGTCCCCAACACACACCACAAAGTCAGCAGGAACACACCAGTAGCCAACGACAGGCGAACATCAACCCACAGCCACTTGCCAAAAAGTAAGTCGCAGCACGGGTTCGTTCGGCCGAATGGCTTATTAGCGATTGAAAACTGAAATTACAAAAACAACGCAAAATATAAGTAAGGCAACAGAATGACACCTAAAACTGAATCGTCAGCACAGGAACACACTACATACTGAACCATCACAGGAACACACTGAACCATCACAGGAACACACTCTATAATGAACTATCACAGGAACACAGCGCACACTGAACCATCACAGGAACACACTGAACCATCACAGGAACACACCGCACACTGAACCATCACAGGAACACATCACACACTGAACCATCACAGGAACACACCGCACACTGAACCATCACAGGAACACACCGCACATTGAACCATCACAGGAACACACCGCACACTGAACCATCACAGGAACACACCGCACATTGAACCATCACAGGAACACACTGACTGTGTGGAGTTTGCACGTTTTCCTCGTGTCCGTGTGGGTTTCCTCCGGGTGCTCCAGTTTCCTCGCACAGTCCAAAGAGGTGCAGGCCAGGTGAATTGGCCAGGCTAAATTGCTCGTAGTGTTAGGTAAGGGGCAAATGTAGGGGTATGGGTTGGTTGCGCATCGGCGGGTCGGTGAGGACTTGTTGGGCCGAAAGGCCTGTTTCCACACTGAAAGTAATGAATTTAAAAACTACACACTGAACCATCACAGGAACACACCGCACACTGAACCATCACAGAACACACCGCACACTGATCCATCACAGGAACACACCACACACTGAACCATCACAGGAACACACCGCACACTGAACCATCACAGGAACACACTGCATACTGAACCGTCACAGGAACACATCACACACTGAACCATCAAAGGAACACACCGCACACTGAACCATCACCGGAACACGTTACACAGTGAGCCATCACAGGAACACACCACACACTGAACCATCACAGGAACACACTGCATACTGAACCATCACAGAACACACCGCACACTGATCCATCACAGGAACACACCACACACTGAACCATCACAGGAACACACCGCACACTGAACCATCACAGGAACACACCACACACTGAACCAACACAGGAATACACCGCACATTGAACCATCACAGGAACAAACCACGCACTGAACCATCACAGGAACACATTCCATATTGAACCATCACAGGAACATGCCACACACTGAACCATCACAGGCCCACACTGGACACAGAACCATCACAGGAACACACTGCACACTGAACCATCACAGGAAAACGCCACACACTGAACCATCACAGGAACACACTGCACACTGAACCATCACAGGAACACACCGCAACTGAACCATCACAGGAACACATCACACACTGAACCATCACAGGAACACACCACACATTGAACCATCACAGGAACACACTGAACCATCACAGGAACACACCGTACACTGAACCATCAGAGGAACACACCACACACTGAAACATCACAGGAACACACCACACATTGAACCATCACAGGAACACACTGAACCATCACAGGAACACACTGCACATTGAACCATCACAGGAACACACCGCACACTGAACAAACAAAGGAACACACTGCACACCGAACCATCACAGGAACACACTGCACACAGAACCATCACAGGAACACGCCACACACAGAACCATCACAGGAACACACCGCACACTGAACCATCACAGGAACACATCACACACTGAACCATCACAGGAACACACCGCACATTGAACCATCACAGGAACACACTGAACCATCGCAGGAACACACTGTACACTGACCATCAGAGGAACACACCACACACTGAACCATCACAGGAACACATCACACACTGAACTATCACAGGAACACACCACACACTGAAACATCACAGGAACACACCGCACACTGAACAAAGGAACACACTGCACACCGAACCATCACAGGAACACACTACACACAGAACCATCACAGGAACACGCCACACACTGAACCATCACAGGAACACACCGCACACTGAGCCATCACAGGAACACATCACACACTGAACCATCACAGGAACACACTGCACACTGAACCATCACAGGAACACACCACACACTGAACCATCACAGGAACACACCACACACTGAATCATCACAGGAACACATCACACACTGAACCATCACAGGAACACATCACACACTGAACCATCATAGGAACACACCACACACTGAATCATCACAGGAACACATCACACACTGAACCATCACAGGAACACATCACACACTGAACCATCATAGGAACACACCGCACACTGAACCATCACAGGAACACACCACTCACTGAACCAACACAGGAACACACCGCACACTGAACCATCACAGGAACACACCACACAATGAACCATCATAGGAACACATCACACACTGAACAATCACAGGAACGCACTGCACACTGAATCATCATAGGAACAAACCACACACTGAACCATGAAAGGAAATCACCACACACTGAACCATCACAGAAACACATTGCAAATTGAACCATCACAGGAACACACCGCACACTGAACCATCACAGGAACACACCGCACCCTGAACCATCACAGGAACACACCGCACACTGAACCATCACAGGAACACACCACACACTGAAACATCACAGGAACACACCGCACCCTGAACCATCACAGGAACACACTGCATACTGAACTGTCACAGGAACACATCACACACTGAACCATCAAAGGAACACACCACACACTGAACCAGCACAGGAATACACCGCGCATTGAACCATCACAGGAACACACCGCACCCTGAACCATCACAGGAACACACTGCATACTGAACCGTCACAGGAACACATCACACACTGAACCATCAAAGGAACACACCACACACTGAACCATCACAGGAATACACCGCACATTGAACCATCACAGGAACAAACCACACACAACCATCACAGGAACACATTCCATATTGAACCATCACAGGAATACGCCACACACTGAACCATCACAGGCCCACACTGGACACAGAACCATCACAGGAACACACTGCACACTGAACCATCACAGGAAAACGCCGCACACTGAACCATCACAGGAACACACTGCACACTGAACCATCACAGGAAAACGCCGCACACTGAACCATCACAGGAACATACTGCACACTGAACCATCCCAGGAACACACCGCACACTGAACCATCACAGGAACACACCACACACTGAACCATCACAGGAACACATCACACACTGAACCAACACAGGAACACACCGCACATTGAAGCATCACAGGAACACACTGAACGATCACAGGAACACACCGTACACTGAACCATCAGAGGAACACACCACACACTGAACCATCACAGGAACACATCACCCACTGAACTATCACAGGAACACACCACACACTGAAACATCACAGGAACACACCGCATATTGAACCATCAAAGGAACACACTGAAACATCACAGGAACACACCACACACTAAACCATCAAAGGAACACACTGCACACTGAACCATCACAGGAATACGCCACACACTGAACCATCATAGCAACACATCACACACTAAACCATCACAGCAACACATCACACACAGAACCATCAAAGGAACACACCACTCACTGAACCATCATAGGAACACATCACACACCGAACCATCACAGGAACACCACACACACTGAAACAACACAGGAACACACCGCACACTGAAAAAGCAAAGGAACACACTGCACACCGAACCATCACAGGAACACATTGCACACAGAACCATCACAGGAACACGCCACACACTAAACCATCACAGGAACACATCACACACTGAACCATCACAGGAACACACTGCACACTGAACCATCACAGGAACACATCACACACTGAACCAACACAGGAACACACCGCACATTGAACCATCAGAGGAACACACTGAACCATCACAGGAACACACCGCACACTGAACCATCACAGGAACACATCGTACACTGAACCATCACAGGAACACATCACACACTGAACTATCACAGGAACACACCACACACTGAACCATCACAGGAACACACCACACATTGAACCATCACAGGAACACACTGAACCATCACAGGAACACACCGTACAATGAATCATCACAGGAACACACTGAACCATCACAGGAACACAACACACACTAAACCATCAAAGGAAGACACTGCACACTGAACCATCACAGGAACACACCACACACTGAACCATCACAGGAACACATCACACACTGAACCACCAAAGGAACACACCACTCACTGACCCATCATAGGAACAAATCACACACCGAACCATCACAGGAACACCCCACTCACTGAAACAACACAGGAACACACCGCACACTGAACAAACAAAGGAACACACTGCACACCGAACCATCACAGGAACACACTGCACACTGAACCATCACAGGAACACACCACTTACTGAACCATCACAGGAACACCCCACTCACTGAAACAACACAGGAACACACCGCACACTGAACAAACAAAGGAACACACTGCACACCGAACCATCACAGGAACACACTGCACACTGAACCATCACAGGAACACACCACTTACTGAACCATCACAGGAACACATCACACACTGAACCATCACAGGAACACGCCACACACTGAACCATCACAGGAACACGCCACACACTGAACCATCACAGGAACACGTCACACAATGAGCCATCACAGAAACACACCACACACTGAACCATCACAGGAACGCACCACTCACTGAACCATCATAGGAACGCACCACACACTAAACCATCATAGGACCACATCACACACTGAACCATCACAGGAACACATTGCACACTGAACAATCACAGGGACACACTGCACACTGAAACATCACAGGAACACGCCACTCACTGAACCATCACAGGAACACGCCACACACTGAACCATCACAGGAACACATCGCAAACTAAACCATCATAGGAACGCACCACACACTGAACCATCATAGGAACACATCACACACTGAACAATCACAGGAACGCACTGCACACTGAATCATCATAGGAGCAAACCACACACTGAAACATCACAGAAACGCATTGCAAATTGAACCATCACGGGAACACACCGCAAACTGAACCAAAACAGGTGCACACCGCACACCGAACCATGACAGGAACACACCACACACTGAACCATCACAGGAACACAACACACTGAACCACCACAGGAACACAACACACACTGAACCATCACAGGAACCCACCACACACTGAACCATCACAGGAACACACCGCACATTGAACCATCACAGGAACACACTGAACCATCACAGGAACACACCATACACTGAACCATCAGAGGAACACACCACACACTGAATCATCACAGGAACACACTGCATACTGAACCATCAAAGGAACATACCACTCACTGAACCATCATAGGAACACATCACACACTGAACCATCACAGGAACAGCCCACACACTGAAACAACACAGGAACACACCGCAAACTGAACAAACAAAGGAACACACTGCACACCGAACCACCAAAGGAACCCACTGCACACTGAACCATCACAGGAACACGCCACACACTGAACCATCACAGGAACACACCACACACTGAACCATCACAGGAACACACGCACACTGAACCATCACAGGAACACACTGCACACTGAACCATCACAGGAACACATCACAAACTGAACCATCACTGGAACACACCGCACATTGAACCGTCACAGGAACACACTGAACCATCACAGGAACACACCGTACACTGAACCATCAGAGGAACACGTCACACACTGAACCATGACAGGAACACGTCACACACTGAACTATCACAGGAACACACCACACACTGAAACATCACAGGAACACACCACACATTGAACCATCACAGGAACACACTGAACCATCACAGGAACACACCGCACATTGAACCATCACAGGAACACACTGAACCATCACAGGAACACACGGCACACTGAACCATCACAGGAACACACCACACACTGAACCATCAAAGGAACACACCACTCACTGAACCATCATAGGAACACACCGCACACCGAACCATCACAGGAACACCCCACACACTGAAACAACATAGGAACACATCGCACACTGAACCAACAAAGGAACACACTGCGCACCGAACCATCACAGGAACACACTGCACACTGAACCATCACAGGAACACACCACACACTGAACCATCATAGGAACACATCACACACTGAAACATCACAGGAACACACCACACACTGAACCATCACAGGAACACGTCACACACTGAACCATCACAGGACCACACCACACACTGAACCATCACAGGAACACACCGCACATTGAACCATCACAGGAACACACCACACACTAAACCATCATAGGAACGCACCACACACTAAACCATCATAGGACCACATCACACACTGAACCATCACAGGAACACACCGCACACTAAACCATCATAGGAACGCACCACACACTAAACCATCATAGGACCACATCACACACTGAACCATCACAGGAACACATTGCACACTGAACAATCACAGGGACACACTGCACACTGAAACATCACAGGAACACGCCACTCACTGAACCATCACAGGAACACGCCACACACTGAACCATCACAGGAACACATCGCAAACTAAACCATCATAGGAACACACCACACACTGAACCATCATAGGAACACATCACACACTGAACAATCACAGGAACGCACTGCACACTGAATCATCATAGGAACAAACCACACACTGAAACATCAAAGGAACACACCACACACTGAAACATCACAGAAACACATTGCAAATTGAACCATCACGGGAACACACCGCACACTGAACCAAAACAGGTGCACACCGCACACCGAACCATGACAGGAACACACCACACACTGAACCATCACAGGAACACAACACACTGAACCACCACAGGAACACAACACACACTGAACCATCACAGGAACACACCGCACATTGAAACATCACAGGAACACACTGAACCATCACAGGAACACACCATACACTGAACCATCAGAGGAACACACCACACACTGAACCATCACAGGAACACGTCACACACTGAACCATCACAGGAACAGCCCACACACTGAAACAACACAGGAACACACCGCAAACTGAACAAACAAAGGAACACACTGCACACCGAACCATCACAGGAACATACTGCACACTGAACCATCACAGGAACACGCCACACACTGAACCATCACAGGAACACACTGCACACTGAACCATCACAGGAACACATGCACACTGAACCATCACAGGAACACACCGCACACTGAACCATCACTGGAACACACCGCACATTGAACCATCACAGGAACACACTGAACCATCACAGGAACACACCGTACACTGAACCATCAGAGGAACACGTCACACACTGAACCATGACAGGAACACGTCACACTCTGAACTATCACAGGAACACACCACACACTGAAACATCACAGGAACACACCACACATTGAACCATCAAAGGAAAACACTGCACACTGAACCATCACAGGAACACACCACACACTGAACCATCACAGGAACACACCGCACATTGAACCATCACAGGAACACCCCACACACTGAACCAACAAAGGAACACACTGCACACCGAACCATCACAGGAACACACTGCACACTGAACCATCACAGGAACACACCACTTACTGAACCATCACAGGAACACATCACACACTGAACCATCACAGGAACACGCCACACACTGAACCATCAAAGGAACACACTGCACACTGAACCATCACAGGAACACATCATTCACTGAAACATCACGGGAACACACCACACACTGAACCATCACAGGAACACACCACACATTGAACCATCACAGGAACACACTGAACCATCACAGGAACACACCGTACAATGAATCATCACAGGAACACACTGAACCATCACAGGAACACAACACACACTAAACCATCAAAGGAAGACACTGCACACTGAACCATCACAGGAACACACCACACACTGAACCATCAAAGGAACACATCACACACTGAACCACCAAAGGAACACACCACTCACTGACCCATCATAGGAACAAATCACACACCGAACCATCACAGGAACACCCCACTCACTGAAACAACACAGGAACACACCGCACACTGAACAAACAAAGGAACACACTGCACACCGAACCATCACAGGAACACACTGCACACTGAACCATCACAGGAACACACCACTTACTGAACCATCACAGGAACACATCACACACTGAACCATCACAGGAACACGCCACACACTGAACCATCACAGGAACACGCCACACACTGAACCATCACAGGAACACGTCACACACTGAGCCATCACAGAAACACACCACACACTGAACCATCACAGGAACGCACCACTCACTGAACCATCATAGGAACGCACCACACACTAAACCATCATAGGACCACATCACACACTGAACCATCACAGGAACACATTGCACACTGAACAATCACAGGGACACACTGCACACTGAAACATCACAGGAACACGCCACTCACTGAACCATCACAGGAACACGACACACACTGAACCATCACAGGAACACATCGCAAACTAAACCATCATAGGAACACACCACACACTGAACCATCATAGGAACACATCACACACTGAACAATCACAGGAACGCACTGCACACTGAATCATCATAGGAGCAAACCACACACTGAAACATCACAGAAACGCATTGCAAATTGAACCATCACGGGAACACACCGCAAACTGAACCAAAACAGGTGCACACCGCACACCGAACCATGACAGGAACACACCACACACTGAACCATCACAGGAACACAACACACTGAACCACCACAGGAACACAACACACACTGAACCATCACAGGAACCCACCACACACTGAACCATCACAGGAACACACCGCACATTGAACCATCACAGGAACACACTGAACCATCACAGGAACACACCATACACTGAACCATCAGAGGAACACACCACACACTGAATCATCACAGGAACACACTGCATACTGAACCATCAAAGGAACACACCACTCACTGAACCATCATAGGAACACATCACACACTGAACCATCACAGGAACAGCCCACACACTGAAACAACACAGGAACACACCGCAAACTGAACAAACAAAGGAACACACTGCACACCGAACCACCAAAGGAACCCACTGCACACTGAACCATCACAGGAACACGCCACACACTGAACCATCACAGGAACACACCACACACTGAACCATCACAGGAACACACGCACACTGAACCATCACAGGAACACACTGCACACTGAACCATCACAGGAACACATCACACACTGAACCATCACTGGAACACACCGCACATTGAACCGTCACAGGAACACACTGAACCATCACAGGAACACACCGTACACTGAACCATCAGAGGAACACGTCACACACTGAACCATCACAGGAACACGTCACACACTGAACTATCACAGGAACACACCACACACTGAAACATCACAGGAACACACCACACATTGAACCATCACAGGAACACACTGAACCATCACAGGAACACACCGCACATTGAACCATCACAGGAACACACTGAACCATCACAGGAACACACGGCACACTGAACCATCACAGGAACACACCACACACTAAACCATCAAAGGAATACACTGCACACTGAACCATCACAGGAACACACCACACACTGAACCATCACAGGAACACATCACACACTGAACCATCAAAGGAACACACCACTCACTGAACCATCATAGGAACACACCGCACACCGAACCATCACAGGAACACCCCACACACTGAAACAACATAGGAACACATCGCACACTGAACCAACAAAGGAACACACTGCACACCGAACCATCACAGGAACACACTGCACACTGAACCATCACAGGAACACACCACACACTGAACCATCATAGGAACACATCACACACTGAAACATCACAGGAACACACCACACACTGAACCATCACAGGAACACGTCACACACTGAACCATCACAGGACCACACCACACACTGAACCATCACAGGAACACACCGCACATTGAACCATCACAGGAACACACCACACACTAAACCATCATAGGAACGCACCACACACTAAACCATCATAGGACCACATCACACACTGAACCATCACAGGAACACACCGCACACTAAACCATCATAGGAACGCACCACACACTAAACCATCATAGGACCACATCACACACTGAACCATCACAGGAACACATTGCACACTGAACAATCACAGGGACACACTGCACACTGAAACATCACAGGAACACGCCACTCACTGAACCATCACAGGAACACGCCACACACTGAACCATCACAGCAACACATCGCAAACTAAACCATCATAGGAACACACCACACACTGAACCATCATAGGAACACATCACACACTGAACAATCACAGGAACGCACTGCACACTGAATCATCATAGGAACAAACCACACACTGAAACATCAAAGGAACACACCACACACTGAAACATCACAGAAACACATTGCAAATTGAACCATCACGGGAACACACCGCACACTGAACCAAAACAGGTGCACACCGCACACCGAACCATGACAGGAACACACCACACACTGAACCATCACAGGAACACAACACACTGAACCACCACAGGAACACAACACACACTGAACCATCACAGGAACACACCGCACATTGAACCATCACAGGAACACACTGAACCATCACAGGAACACACCATACACTGAACCATCAGAGGAACACACCACACACTGAACCATCACAGGAACACGTCACACGCTGAACCATCACAGGAACTGCCCACACACTGAAACAACACAGGAACACACCGCAAACTGAACAAACAAAGGAACACACTGCACACCGAACCATCACAGGAACCCACTGCACACTGAACCATCACAGGAACACGCCACACACTGAACCATCACAGGAACACACTGCACACTGAACCATCACAGGAACACATGCACACTGAACCATCACAGGAACACACCGCACACTGAACCATCACTGGAACACACCGCACATTGAACCATCACAGGAACACACTGAACTATCACAGGAACACACCACACATTGAACCATCAAAGGAAAACACTGCACACTGAACCATCACAGGAACACACCACACACTGAACCATCACAGGAACACACCGCACATTGAACCATCACAGGAACACACCACACACTGAACCAACAAAGGAACACACTGCACACCGAACCATCACAGGAACACACTGCACACTGAACCATCACAGGAACACACCACTTACTGAACCATCACAGGAACACATCACACACTGAACCATCACAGGAACACGCCACACACTGAACCATCAAAGGAACACACTGCACACTGAACCATCACAGGAACACATCATTCACTGAAACATCACGGGAACGCACCACACACTGAACCATCACAGGAACACACCACACACTGAACCATCACAGGAACGCACCACTCACTGAACCATCATAGGAACGCACCACACACTAAACCATCATAGGACCACATCACACACTGAACCATCACAGGAACACATTGCACACTGAACAATCACAGGGACACACTGCACACTGAAACATCACAGGAACACGCCACTCACTGAACCATCACAGGAACACGCCACACACTGAACCATCACAGGAACACATCGCAAACTAAACCATCATAGGAACACACCACACACTGAACCATCATAGGAACACATCACACACTGAACAATCACAGGAACGCACTGCACACTGAATCATCATAGGAGCAAACCACACACTGAAACATCACAGAAACGCATTGCAAATTGAACCATCACGGGAACACACCGCAAACTGAACCAAAACAGGTGCACACCGCACACCGAACCATGACAGGAACACACCACACACTGAACCACCACAGGAAAACAACACACACTGAACCATCACAGGAACCCACCACACACTGAACCATCACAGGAACACACCGCACATTGAACCATCACAGGAACACACTGAACCATCACAGGAACACACCATACACTGAACCATCAGAGGAACACACCACACACTGAATCATCACAGGAACACACTGCATACTGAACCATCAAAGGAACACACCACTCACTGAACCATCATAGGAACACATCACACACTGAACCATCACAGGAACAGCCCACACACTGAAACAACACAGGAACACACCGCAAACTGAACAAACAAAGGAACACACTGCACACCGAACCACCAAAGGAACCCACTGCACACTGAACCATCACAGGAACACGCCACACACTGAACCATCACAGGAACACACCACACACTGAACCATCACAGGAACACACGCACACTGAACCATCACAGGAACACAGTGCACACTGAACCATCACAGGAACACATCACACACTGAACCATCACTGGAACACACCGCACATTGAACCGTCACAGGAACACACTGAACCATCACAGGAACACACCGTACACTGAACCATCAGAGGAACACGTCACACACTGAACCATGACAGGAACACGTCACACACTGAACTATCACAGGAACACACCACACACTGAAACATCACAGGAACACACCACACATTGAACCATCACAGGAACACACCGCACATTGAACCATCACAGGAACACACTGAACCATCACAGGAACACACGGCACACTGAACCATCACAGGAACACACCACACACTAAACCATCAAAGGAATACACTGCACACTGAACCATCACAGGAACACACCACACACTGAACCATCACAGGAACACATCACACACTGAACCATCAAAGGAACACACCACTCACTGAACCATCATAGGAACACACCGCACACCGAACCATCACAGGAACACCCCACACACTGAAACAACATAGGAACACATCGCACACCGAACCATCACAGGAACACACTGCACACTGAACCATCACAGGAACACACCACACACTGAACCATCATAGGAACACATCACACACTGAAACATCACAGGAACACACCACACACTGAACCATCACAGGAACACGTCACACACTGAACCATCACAGGACCACACCACACACTGAACCATCACAGGAACACACCGCACATTGAACCATCACAGGAACACACCACACACTAAACCATCATAGGAACGCACCACACACTAAACCATCATAGGACCACATCACACACTGAACCATCACAGGAACACACCGCACACTAAACCATCATAGGAACGCACCACACACTAAACCATCATAGGACCACATCACACACTGAACCATCACAGGAACACATTGCACACTGAACAATCACAGGGACACACTGCACACTGAAACATCACAGGAACACGCCACTCACTGAACCATCACAGGAACACGCCACACACTGAACCATCACAGCAACACATCGCAAACTAAACCATCATAGGAACATGCCACACACTGAACCATCATAGGAACACATCACACAGTGAACAATCACAGGAACGCACTGCACACTGAATCATCATAGGAACAAACCACACACTGAAACATCAAAGGAACACACCACACACTGAAACATCACAGAAACACATTGCAAATTGAACCATCACGGGAACACACCGCACACTGAACCAAAACAGGTGCACACCGCACACCGAACCATGACAGGAACACACCACACACTGAACCATCACAGGAACACAACACACTGAACCACCACAGGAACACAACACACACTGAACCATCACAGGAACACACCGCACATTGAAACATCACAGGAACACACTGAACCATCACAGGAACACACCATACACTGAACCATCAGAGGAACACACCACACACTGAACCATCACAGGAACACGTCACACGCTGAACCATCACAGGAACAGCCCACACACTGAAACAACACAGGAACACACCGCAAACTGAACAAACAAAGGAACACACTGCACACCGAACCATCACAGGAACCCACTGCACACTGAACCATCACAGGAACACGCCACACACTGAACCATCACAGGAACACACTGCACACTGAACCATCACAGGAACACATGCACACTGAACCATCACAGGAACACACCGCACACTGAACCATCACTGGAACACACCGCACATTGAACCATCACAGGAACACACTGAACCATCACAGGAACACACCGTACACTGAACCATCAGAGGAACACGTCACACACTGAACCATCACAGGAACACGTCACACACTGAACTATCACAGGAACACACCACACACTGAAACATCACAGGAACACACCACACATTGAACCATCAAAGGAAAACACTGCACACTGAACCATCACAGGAACACACCACACACTGAACCATCACAGGAACACACAGCACATTGAACCATCACAGGAACACACCACACACTGAACCAACAAAGGAACACACTGCACACCGAACCATCACAGGAACACACTGCACACTGAACCATCACAGGAACACACCACTTACTGAACCATCACAGGAACACATCACACACTGAACCATCACAGGAACACGCCACACACTGAACCATCAAAGGAACACACTGCACACTGAACCATCACAGGAACACATCATTCACTGAAACATCACGGGAACACACCACACACTGAACCATCACAGGAACACACCACACACTGAACCATCACAGGAACGCACCACTCACTGAACCATCATAGGAACGCACCACACACTAAACCATCATAGGACCACATCACACACTGAACCATCACAGGAACACATTGCACACTGAACAATCACAGGGACACACTGCACACTGAAACATCACAGGAACACGCCACTCACTGAACCATCACAGGAACACGCCACACACTGAACCATCACAGGAACACATCGCAAACTAAACCATCATAGGAACACACCACACACTGAACCATCATAGGAACACATCACACACTGAACAATCACAGGAACGCACTGCACACTGAATCATCATAGGAGCAAACCACACACTGAAACATCACAGAAACGCATTGCAAATTGAACCATCACGGGAACACACCGCAAACTGAACCAAAACAGGTGCACACCGCACACCGAACCATGACAGGAACACACCACACACTGAACCATCACAGGAACACAACACACTGAACCACCACAGGAAAACAACACACACTGAACCATCACAGGAACCCACCACACACTGAACCATCACAGGAACACACCGCACATTGAACCATCACAGGAACACACTGAACCATCACAGGAACACACCATACACTGAACCATCAGAGGAACACAGCACACACTGAATCATCACAGGAACACACTGCATCCTGAACCATCAAAGGAACACACCACTCACTGAACCATCATAGGAACACATCACACACTGAACCATCACAGGAACAGCCCACACACTGAAACAACACAGGAACACACCGCAAACTGAACAAACAAAGGAACACACTGCACACCGAACCACCAAAGGAACCCACTGCACACTGAACCATCACAGGAACACGCCACACACTGAACCATCACAGGAACACACCACACACTGAACCATCACAGGAACACACGCACACTGAACCATCACAGGAACACACTGCACACTGAACCATCACAGGAACACATCACACACTGAACCATCACTGGAACACACCGCACATTGAACCGTCACAGGAACACACTGAACCATCACAGGAACACACCGTACACTGAACCATCAGAGGAACACGTCACACACTGAACCATGACAGGAACACGTCACACACTGAACTATCACAGGAACACACCACACACTGAAACATCACAGGAACACACTGCACATTGAACCATCACAGGAACACACTGAACCATCACAGGAACACACCGCACATTGAACCATCACAGGAACACACTGAACCATCACAGGAACACACGGCACACTGAACCATCACAGGAACACACCACACACTAAACCATCAAAGGAATACACTGCACACTGAACCATCACAGGAACACACCACACACTGAACCATCACAGGAACACATCACACACTGAACCATCAAAGGAACACACCACTCACTGAACCATCATAGGAACACATCGCACACCGAACCATCACAGGAACACCCCACACACTGAAACAACATAGGAACACATCGCACACTGAACCAACAAAGGAACACACTGCACACCGAACCATCACAGGAACACACTGCACACTGAACCATCACAGGAACACACCACTTACTGAACCATCATAGGAACACATCACACACTGAAACATCACAGGAACACACCACACACTGAACCATCACAGGAACACGTCACACACTGAACCATCACAGGACCACACCACACACTGAACCATCACAGGAACACACCGCACATTGAACCATCACAGGAACACACCACACACTAAACCATCATAGGAACGCACCACACTCTAAACCATCATAGGACCACATCACACACTGAACCATCACAGGAACACATTGCACACTGAACAATCACAGGGACACACTGCACACTGAAACATCACAGGAACACGCCACTCACTGAACCATCACAGGAACACGCCACACACTGAACCATCACAGCAACACATCGCAAACTAAACCATCATAGGAACACACCACACACTGAACCATCATAGGAACACATCACACACTGAACAATCACAGGAACGCACTGCACACTGAATCATCATAGGAACAAACCACACACTGAAACATCAAAGGAACACACCACACACTGAAACATCACAGAAACACATTGCAAATTGAACCATCACGGGAACACACCGCACACTGAACCAAAATATGTGCACACCGCACACCGAACCATGACAGGAACACACCACACACTGAACCATCACAGGAACACAACACACTGAACCACCACAGGAACACAACACACACTGAAACAACACAGGAACACACCGCAAACTGAACAAACAAAGGAACACACTGCACACCGAACCACCAAAGGAACCCACTGCACACTGAACCATCACAGGAACACGCCACACACTGAACCATCACAGGAACACACCACACACTGAACCATCACAGGAACACACGCACACTGAACCATCACAGGAACACACTGCACACTGAACCATCACAGGAACACATCACACACTGAACCATCACTGGAACACACCGCACATTGAACCGTCACAGGAACACACTGAACCATCACAGGAACACACCGTACACTGAACCATCAGAGGAACACGTCACACACTGAACCATGACAGGAACACGTCACACACTGAACTATCACAGGAACACACCACACACTGAAACATCACAGGAACACACCACACATTGAACCATCACAGGAACACACTGAACCATCACAGGAACACACCGCACATTGAACCATCACAGGAACACACTGAACCATCACAGGAACACACGGCACACTGAACCATCACAGGAACACACCACACACTAAACCATCAAAGGAATACACTGCACACTGAACCATCACAGGAACACACCACACACTGAACCATCACAGGAACACATCACACACTGAACCATCAAAGGAACACACCACTCACTGAACCATCATAGGAACACACCGCACACCGAACCATCACAGGAACACCCCACACACTGAAACAACATAGGAACACATCGCACACTGAACCAACAAAGGAACACACTGCACACCGAACCATCACAGGAACACACTGCACACTGAACCATCACAGGAACACACCACTTACTGAACCATCATAGGAACACATCACACACTGAAACATCACAGGAACACACCACACACTGAACCATCACAGGAACACGTCACACACTGAACCATCACAGGACCACACCACACACTGAACCATCACAGGAACACACCGCACATTGAACCATCACAGGAACACACCACACACTAAACCATCATAGGAACGCACCACACACTAAACCATCATAGGACCACATCACACACTGAACCATCACAGGAACACATTGCACACTGAACAATCACAGGGACACACTGCACACTGAAACATCACAGGAACACGCCACTCACTGAACCATCACAGGAACACGCCACACACTGAACCATCACAGCAACACATCGCAAACTAAACCATCATAGGAACACACCACACACTGAACCATCATAGGAACACATCACACACTGAACAATCACAGGAACGCACTGCACACTGAATCATCATAGGAACAAACCACACACTGAAACATCAAAGGAACACACCACACACTGAAACATCACAGAAACACATTGCAAATTGAACCATCACGGGAACACACCGCACACTGAACCAAAATATGTGCAAACCGCACACCGAACCATGACAGGAACACACCACACACTGAACCATCACAGGAACACAACACACTGAACCACCACAGGAACACAACACACACTGAACCATCACAGGAACACACCGCACATTGAAACATCACAGGAACACACTGAACCATCACAGGAACACACCATACACTGAACCATCAGAGGAACACACCACACACTGAACCATCACAGGAACACACTGCACACTGAACCATCACAGGAACACATGCACACTGAACCATCACAGGAACACACCGCACACTGAACCATCACTGGAACACACCGCACATTGAACCATCACAGGAACACACTGAACCATCACAGGAACACACCGTACACTGAACCATCAGAGGAACACGTCACACACTGAACCATCACAGGAACACGTCACACACTGAACTATCACAGGAACACACCACACACTGAAACATCACAGGAACACACCACACATTGAACCATCACAGGAACACACTGAACCATCACAGGAACACACCACACACTAAACCATCACAGGAACACACCGTACACTGAACCATCACAGGAACACACCACACACTGAACCATCACAGGAACACATCACACATTGAACCATCACAGGAACACACCACTCACTGAACCATCACAGGAACACACTGCACACCGAACCATCACAGGAACACACTGCACACTGAACCATCACAGGAACACACCACTTACTGCACCATCATAGGAACACATCACACACTGAACCATCACAGGAACACGTCACACACTGAACCATCACTGGAACACACAACTCACTGAACCATCAAAGGAACACACTGCATAATGAACCATCAGAGGAACACACCACACATTGAACCATCACAGGAACACACCGCACACTAAACCATCATAGGAACGCACCACGCACTAAACCATCACAGGAACACACCGCACATTGAACCATCACAGGAACACACCGCACACTAAACCATCATAGGAACGCACCACACACTAAACCATCATAGGACCACATCACACACTGAACCATCACAGGAACACACCGCACACTAAACCATCACAGGAACACATCGCAAACTAAACCATCATAGGAACACACCACACACTGAACCAAAATAGGAACACATCACACACTGAACAATCACAGGAACGCACTGCACACTGAATCATCATAGGAGCAAACCACACACTGAAACATCACAGAAACGCATTGCAAATTGAACCATCACGGGAACACACCGCAAACTGAACCAAAACAGGTGCACACCGCACACCGAACCATGACAGGAACACACCACACACTGAACCATCACAGGAACACAACACACTGAACCACCACAGGAAAACAACACACACTGAACCATCACAGGAACCCACCACACACTGAACCATCACAGGAACACACCGCACATTGAACCATCACAGGAACACACTGAACCATCACAGGAACACACCATACACTGAACCATCAGAGGAACACACCACACACTGTATCATCACAGGAACACACTGCATACTGAACCATCAAAGGAACACACCACTCACTGAACCATCATAGGAACACATCACACACTGAACCATCACAGGAACAGCCCACACACTGAAACAACACAGGAACACACCGCAAACTGAACAAACAAAGGAACACACTGCACACCGAACCACCAAAGGAACCCACTGCACACTGAACCATCACAGGAACACGCCACACACTGAACCATCACAGGAACACACCACACACTGAACCATCACAGGAACACACGCACACTGAACCATCACAGGAACACACTGCACACTGAACCATCACAGGAACACATCACACACTGAACCATCACTGGAACACACCGCACATTGAACCGTCACAGGAACACACTGAACCATCACAGGAACACACCGTACACTGAACCATCAGAGGAACACGTCACACACTGAACCATCACAGGAACACGTCACACACTGAACTATCACAGGAACACACCACACACTGAAACATCACAGGAACACACCACACATTGAACCATCACAGGAACACACTGAACCATCACAGGAACACACCGCACATTGAACCATCACAGGAACACACTGAACCATCACAGGAACACACGGCACACTGAACCATCACAGGAACACACCACACACTAAACCATCACAGGAACACACTGCACACTGAACCATCACAGGAACACACCACACACTGAACCATCACAGGAACACATCACACACTGAACCATCAAAGGAACACACCACTCACTGAACCATCATAGGAACACACCGCACACCGAACCATCACAGGAACACCCCACACACTGAAACAACATAGGAACACATCGCACACTGAACCAACAAAGGAACACACTGCACACCGAACCATCACAGGAACACACTGCACACTGAACCATCACAGGAACACACCACTTACTGAACCATCATAGGAACACATCACACACTGAAACATCACAGGAACACACCACACACTGAACCATCACAGGAACACGTCACACACTGAACCATCACAGGACCACACCACACACTGAACCATCACAGGAACACACCGCACACTGAACCATCACAGGAACACACCACACACTAAACCATCATAGGAACGCACCACACACTAAACCATCATAGGACCACATCACACACTGAACCATCACAGGAACACACCGCACACTAAACCATCATAGGAACGCACCACACACTAAACCATCATAGGACCACATCACACACTGAACCATCACAGGAACACATTGCACACTGAACAATCACAGGGACACACTGCACACTGAAACATCACAGGAACACGCCACTCACTGAACCATCACAGGAACACGCCACACACTGAACCATCACAGCAACACATCGCAAACTAAACCATCATAGGAACACACCACACACTGAACCATCATAGGAACACATCACACACTGAACAATCACAGGAACGCACTGCACACTGAATCATCATAGGAACAAACCACACACTGAAACATCAAAGGAACACACCACACACTGAAACATCACAGAAACACATTGCAAATTGAACCATCACGGGAACACACCGCACACTGAACCAAAATATGTGCACACCGCACACCGAACCATGACAGGAACACACCACACACTGAACCATCACAGGAACACAACACACTGAACCACCACAGGAACACAACACACACTGAACCATCACAGGAACACACCGCACATTGAAACATCACAGGAACACACTGAACCATCACAGGAACACACCATACACTGAACCATCAGAGGAACACACCACACACTGAACCATCACAGGAACACGTCACACGCTGAACCATCACAGGAACAGCCCACACACTGAAACAACACAGGAACACACCGCAAACTGAACAAACAAAGGAACACACTGCACACCGAACCATCACAGGAACCCACTGCACACTGAACCATCACAGGAACACATGCACACTGAACCATCACAGGAACACACCGCACACTGAACCATCACTGGAACACACCGCACATTGAACCATCACAGGAACACACTGAACCATCACAGGAACACACCGTACACTGAACCATCAGAGGAACACGTCACACACTGAACCATGACAGGAACACGTCACACACTGAACTATCACAGGAACACACCACACACTGAAACATCACAGGAACACACCACACATTGAACCATCAAAGGAAAACACTGCACACTGAACCATCACAGGAACACACCGTACACTGAAACATCACAGGAACACGCCACTCACTGAACCATCACAGGAACACGCCACACACTGAACCATCACAGGAACACATTGCAAACTAAACCATCATAGGAACACACCACACACTGAACCATCACAGGAACACACCACACACTGAATCACCACAGGAACACATCACACACTGAACCATCATAGGAACACACCGCACACTGAACCATCACAGGAACACACTGAACCATCACAGGAACACACTGAATCACCACAGGAACACATCACACACTGAACCATCATAGGAACACACCGCACACTGAACCATCACAGGAACACACCACTCACTGAACCAACACAGGAACACACCACACACTGAACAATCACAGGAACACACTTCACACTGAATCATCATAGGAACACACCACACACTGAACCATCGCAGGAACGCATTGCACAATGAACCATCACAGGAACACACCACACACTGAACCATCACAGGAACAAGCCACACATGGAAGCATCATAGGAACACACCACTCACTGAACCAACACAGGAACACACCACTCACTGAACCATCACAGGAACACACTGCACACCGAACTATCACAGGAACACACTGCACAATGAACCATCACAGGAACACACTTCACACTGAATCATCATAGGAACACACCAGACACTGAACCACCACAGGAACACATCACACACAAACAATCACAGGAACACACTTCACACTGAACCATCATAGGAACAAACCACACACTGAACCATCAAAGGAAATCACCACACACTGAACCATCACAGAAACACATTGCAAATTGAACCATCACGGGAACACACCGCACACTGAACCATCACAGGAACACAACACACGCTAAACCATCAAAGGAACACACTGCACACTGAACCATCACAGGAACACGCCACACACTGAACCACCACAGGAACACAACACACGCTAAACCATCAAAGGAACACACTGCACACTGAACCATCACAGGAACACACCACACACTGAACCATCACAGGAACACATCACACACTGAACCATCAAAGGAACACACCGCTCACTGAACCATCATAGGAACAAATCACACACCGAACCATCACAGGAACACACCACACACTGAAACAACACCGGAACACACCACACACTGAACCAACAAAGGAACACACTGCACACCGAACCATCACAGGAACACACTGCACACTGAACCATCACAGGAACACACCACTTACTGAACCATCACTGGAACACATCACACACTGAACCATCACAGGAACACGCCACACACTGAACCATCAAAGGAACACACTGCACACTGAACCATCACAGGAACACATCATTCACTGAAACATCACGGGAACACACCACACACTGAACCATCACAGGAACACACCACACACTGAACCATCACAGGAACGCACCACTCACTGAACCATCATAGGAACGCACCACACACTAAACCATCATAGGACCACATCACACACTGAACCATCACAGGAACACATCACACACTGAACCATCACAGGAACACGCCACACACTGAACCATCAAAGGAACACACTGCACACTGAACCATCACAGGAACACATCATTCACTGAAACATCACGGGAACACACCACACACTGAACCATCACAGGAACACACCACACACTGAACCATCACAGAAACACGTCACACACTGAGCCACCACAGGAACACACCACACACTGAACCATCACTGGAAAACATTGCACACTGAACCATCACAGGAACACACTGCACACTGAGCCATCACAGGAACACACCGCACACTGAACCATGGCAGGAACACACCACAAACTGAACCATTACAGGAAAACATTGCACACTGAACCATCACAGGAACACACTGCACACTGAACCATCACAGGAACACAGTGCACAATGAACCATCACAGGAACACACCACACACTGAACCATCACAGGAACACAGTGCACAATGAACCATCACAGGAACACACCACACACTGAACCTTCACAGGAACGGGCCACACACGGAACAATCACAGGAACATACTGCACAATGAGCCATCACAGGAACACACCGTACACTGAACCATCAGAGGAACACGTCACACACTGAACCATCACAGGAACACGTCACACACTGAACTATCACAGGAACACACCACACACTGAAACATCACAGGAACACACCACACATTGAACCATCAAAGGAAAACACTGCACACTGAACCATCACAGGAACACACCGTACACTGAAACATCACAGGAACACGCCACTCACTGAACCATCACAGGAACACGCCACACACTGAACCATCACAGGAACACATTGCAAACTAAACCATCATAGGAACACACCACACACTGAACCATCACAGGAACACACCACACACTGAATCACCACAGGAACACATCACACACTGAACCATCATAGGAACACACCGCACACTGAACCATCACAGGAACACACTGAACCATCACAGGAACACACTGAATCACCACAGGAACACATCACACACTGAACCATCATAGGAACACACCGCACACTGAACCATCACAGGAACACACCACTCACTGAACCAACACAGGAACACACCACACACTGAACAATCACAGGAACACACTTCACACTGAATCATCATAGGAACACACCACACACTGAACCATCGCAGGAACGCATTGCACAATGAACCATCACAGGAACACACCACACACTGAACCATCACAGGAACAAGCCACACATGGAAGCATCATAGGAACACACCACTCACTGAACCAACACAGGAACACACCACTCACTGAACCATCACAGGAACACACTGCACACCGAACTATCACAGGAACACACTGCACAATGAACCATCACAGGAACACACTTCACACTGAATCATCATAGGAACACACCAGACACTGAACCACCACAGGAACACATCACACACAAACAATCACAGGAACACACTTCACACTGAACCATCATAGGAACAAACCACACACTGAACCATCAAAGGAAATCACCACACACTGAACCATCACAGAAACACATTGCAAATTGAACCATCACGGGAACACACCGCACACTGAACCATCACAGGAACACAACACACGCTAAACCATCAAAGGAACACACTGCACACTGAACCATCACAGGAACACGCCACACACTGAACCACCACAGGAACACAACACACGCTAAACCATCAAAGGAACACACTGCACACTGAACCATCACAGGAACACACCACACACTGAACCATCACAGGAACACATCACACACTGAACCATCAAAGGAACACACCGCTCACTGAACCATCATAGGAACAAATCACACACCGAACCATCACAGGAACACACCACACACTGAAACAACACCGGAACACACCACACACTGAACCAACAAAGGAACACACTGCACACCGAACCATCACAGGAACACACTGCACACTGAACCATCACAGGAACACACCACTTACTGAACCATCACTGGAACACATCACACACTGAACCATCACAGGAACACGCCACACACTGAACCATCAAAGGAACACACTGCACACTGAACCATCACAGGAACACATCATTCACTGAAACATCACGGGAACACACCACACACTGAACCATCACAGGAACACACCACACACTGAACCATCACAGGAACGCACCACTCACTGAACCATCATAGGAACGCACCACACACTAAACCATCATAGGACCACATCACACACTGAACCATCACAGGAACACATCACACACTGAACCATCACAGGAACACGCCACACACTGAACCATCAAAGGAACACACTGCACACTGAACCATCACAGGAACACATCATTCACTGAAACATCACGGGAACACACCACACACTGAACCATCACAGGAACACACCACACACTGAACCATCACAGAAACACGTCACACACTGAGCCACCACAGGAACACACCACACACTGAACCATCACTGGAAAACATTGCACACTGAACCATCACAGGAACACACTGCACACTGAGCCATCACAGGAACACACCGCACACTGAACCATGGCAGGAACACACCACAAACTGAACCATTACAGGAAAACATTGCACACTGAACCATCACAGGAACACACTGCACACTGAACCATCACAGGAACACAGTGCACACTGAACCATCACAGGAACACACCACACACTGAACCATCACAGGAACACAGTGCACAATGAACCATCACAGGAACACACCACACACTGAACCTTCACAGGAACGGGCCACACACGGAACAATCACAGGAACATACTGCACAATGAGCCATCACAGGAACACACCGCACACTGAACCATGGCAGGAACACACCACAAACTGAACCATTACAGGAAAACATTGCACACTGAACCATCACAGGAACACACTGCACACTGAACCATCACAGGAACACAGTGCACACTGAACCATCACAGGAACACACCACACACTGAACCATCACAGGAACACAGTGCACAATGAACCATCACAGGAACACACCACACACTGAACCTTCACAGGAACGGGCCACACACGGAACAATCACAGGAACATACTGCACAATGAACCATCACAGGAACACACCGCACACTGAACCATCACAGGAACACACCACACACTGAACCATCACAGGAACACACCACACACTGAACCATCACAGGAACACGCCACACACTGAACCATCACAGGAACACGTCACACACTGAGCCATAACAGGAACACACCACACACTGAACCATCACAGGAACACGTCACACACTGAACCATCACAGAAACACACCACACACTGAACCATCACAGGAACGCACCACTCACTGAACCATCACAGGAACACACCGCACACTAAACCATCATAGGAACGCACCACACACTAAACCATCATAGGACCACATCACACACTGAACCATCACAGGAACACATTGCACACCGAACAATCACAGGAACACACTGCACACTGAAACATCACAGGAACACGCCACTCACTGAACCATCACAGGAACACGCTACACACTGAACCATCACAGGAACACATCGCAAACTAAACCATCATAGGAACACACCACACACTGAAACATCATAGGAACACATCACACACTGAACAATCACAGGAACGCACTGCACACTGAATCATCATAGGAACAAACCACACACTGAAACATCACAGAAACACATTGCAAATTGAACCATCACGGGAACACACCGCAAACTGAACCAAAACAGGTGCACACCGCACACCGAACCATGACAGGAACACACCACACACTGAACCATCACAGGAACACAACACACTGAACCACCACAGGAACACAACACACACTGAACCATCACAGGAACCCACCACACACTGAACCATCACAGGAACACACTGCACACTGAACCATCACAGGAACACACCACACACTGAACCATCACAGGAACACATCACACACTGAACCATCAAAGGAACACACCGCTCACTGAACCATCATAGGAACAAATCACACACCGAACCATCACAGGAACACCCCACACACTGAAACAACACAGGAACACACCACACACTGAACCAACAAAGGAACACACTGCACACCGAACCATCACAGGAACACACTGCACACTGAACCATCACAGGAACACACCACTTACTGAACCATCACAGGAACACATCACACACTGAACCATCACAGGAACACGCCACACACTGAACCATCAAAGGAACACAGCATTCACTGAAACATCATGGGAACACACCACACACTGAACCATCACAGGAACACGCCACACACTGAACCATCACAGAAACACGTCACACACTGAGCCACCACAGGAACACACCGCACACTGAACCATCACTGGAAAACATTGCACACTGAACCATCACAGGAACACACTGCACACTGAGCCATCACAGGAACACACCGCACACTGAACCATCGCAGGAACACACCACAAACTGAACCATTACAGGAAAACATTGCACACTGAACCATCACAGGAACACACTGCACACTGAACCATCACAGGAACACAGTGCACAATGAACCATCACAGGAACACACCACACACTGAACCATCACAGGAACACAGTGCACAATGAACCATCACAGGAACACACCACACACTGAACCTTCACAGGAACGGGCCACACACGGAACAATCACAGGAACATACTGCACAATGAACCATCACAGGAACACACCGCACACTGAACCATCACAGGAACACACCACACACTGAACCATCACAGGAACACACCACACACTGAACCATCACAGGAACACGCCACACACTGAACCATCACAGGAACACGTCACACACTGAGCCATAACAGGAACACACTGCACACTGAAACATCACAGGAACACGCCACTCACTGAACCATCACAGGAACACGCCACACACTGAACCATCACAGGAACACATCGCAAACTAAACCATCATAGGAACACACCACACACTGAAACATCATAGGAACACATCACACACTGAACAATCACAGGAACGCACTGCACACTGAATCATCATAGGAACAAACCACACACTGAAACATAACAGAAACACATTGCAAATTGAACCATCACGGGAACACACCGCAAACTGAACCAAAACAGGTGCACACCGCACACCGAACCATGACAGGAACACACCACACACTGAACCATCACAGGAACACAACACACTGAACCACCACAGGAACACAACACACACTGAACCATCACAGGAACCCACCACACACTGAAACATCACAGGAACACACCGCACATTGAACCATCACAGGAACACACTGAACCATCACAGGAACGCACCATACACTGAACCATCAGAGGAACACACCACACACTGAACCATCACAGGAACACACTGCATACTGAACCATCAAAGGAACACACCACTCACTGAACCATCATAGGAACACATCACACACTGAACCATCACAGGAACAGCCCACACACTGAAACAACACAGGAACACACCGCAAACTGAACAAACAAAGGAACACACTGCACACCGAACCATCAAAGGAACACACCACACACTGAACCATCACAGGAACACAGGCACACTGAAACATCACAGGAACACACTGCACACTGAACCATCACAGGAACACATCACACACTGAACCATCACTGGAACACACCGCACATTGAACCGTCACAGGAACACACTGAACCATCACAGGAACACACCGTACACTGAACCATCAGAGGAACACGTCACACACTGAACCATCACAGGAACACGTCACACACTGAACCATCACAGGAACACGTCACACACTGAACCATCAGAGGAACACACCACACACTAAACCATCAAAGGAACACACTGCATACTGAACCATCACAGGAACACATCACACACTGAACCATCACTGGAACACACCGCACATTGAACCGTCACAGGAACACACTGAACCATCACAGGAACACACCGTACACTGAACCATCAGAGGAACACACCACACACTAAACCATCAAAGGCACACACTGCACACTGAACCATCACAGGAACACTTCACACTCTGAACCATCACAGGAACACACCACACACTAAACCATCAAAGGAACACACTGCACACTGAACCATCACAGGAACACTTCACACACTGAAACATCACAGGAACACACCACACATTGAACCATCACAGGAACACACTGAACAATCACAGGAACACACCGCACATTGAACCATCACAGGAACACACTGAACCATCACAGGAACACACCACACACTAAACCATCACAGGAACACACCACACACTGAACCATCACAGGAACACACCACACACTGAACCATCACAGGAACACATCACACATTGAACCATCAAAGGAACACACCACTCACTGAACCATCACAGGAACACACTGCACACCGAACCATCACAGGAACACACTGCACACTGAACCATCACAGGAACACACCACTTACTGCACCATCATCGGAACACATCACACACTGAATCATCACAGGAACACGTCACACACTGAACCATCACTGGAACACACAACTCACTGAACCATCAAAGGAACACACTGCATAATGAACCATCAGAGGAACACACCACACACTGAACCATCACAGGAACACACCGCACACTAAACCATCATAGGAACGCACCACACACTAAACCATCATAGGACCACATCACACACTGAACCATCACAGGGACACACTGCACACTGAACCATCACAGGAACACGCCACACACTGAACCATCACAGGAACACATTGCAAACTAAACCATCATAGGAACACACCACACACTGAACCATCACAGGAACACACCACACACTGAATCACCACAGGAACACATCACACACTGAACCATCATAGGAACACACCGCACACTGAACCATCACAGGAACACACTGAACCATCACAGGAACACACTGAACCATCACAGGAACACACCTCACACTGAATCACCACAGGAACACATCACACACTGAACCATCATAGGAACACACCGCACACTGAACCATCACAGGAACACACCACTCACTGAATCATCATAGGAACACACCACACACTGAACCATCACAGAAACACATTGCAAATTGAACCATCACGGGAACACAACACACGCTAAACCATCAAAGGAACACACTGCACACTGAACCATCACAGGAACACGCCACACACTGAACCATCACAGGAACACAACACACGCTAAACCATCAAAGGAACACACTGCACACTGAACCATCACAGGAACACACCACACACTGAACCATCACAGGAACACATCACACACTGAACCATCAAAGGAACACACCGCTCACTGAACCATCATAGGAACAAATCACACACCGAACCATCACAGGAACACCCCACACACTGAAACAACACAGGAACACACCACACACTGAACCAACAAAGGAACACACTGCACACCGAACCATCACAGGAACACACTGCACACTGAACCATCACAGGAACACACCACTTACTGAACCATCACAGGAACACATCACACACTGAACCATCAAAGGAACACACTGCACACTGAACCATCACAGGAACACATCATTCACTGAAACATCACGGGAACACACCACACACTGAACCATCACAGGAACACACCACACACTGAACCATCACAGGAACGCACCACTCACTGAACCATCATAGGAACGCACCACACACTAAACCATCATAGGACCACATCACACACTGAACCATCACAGGAACACATCACACACTGAACCATCACAGGAACACGCCACACACTGAACCATCAAAGGAACACACTGCACACTGAACCATCACAGGAACACATCATTCACTGAAACATCACGGGAACACACCACACACTGAACCATCACAGGAACACACCACACACTGAACCATCACAGAAACACGTCACACACTGAGCCACCACAGGAACACACCACACACTGAACCATCACTGGAAAACATTGCACACTGAACCATCACAGGAACACACTGCACACTGAGCCATCACAGGAACACACCGCACACTGAACCATGGCAGGAACACACCACAAACTGAACCATTACAGGAAAACATTGCACACTGAACCATCACAGGAACACACTGCACACTGAACCATCACAGGAACACAGTGCACAATGAACCATCACAGGAACACACCACACACTGAACCATCACAGGAACACAGTGCACAATGAACCATCACAGGAACACACCACACACTGAACCTTCACAGGAACGGGCCACACACGGAACAATCACAGGAACATACTGCACAATGAGCCATCACAGGAACACACCGCACACTGAACCATGGCAGGAACACACCACAAACTGAACCATTACAGGAAAACATTGCACACTGAACCATCACAGGAACACACTGCACACTGAACCATCACAGGAACACACCGCACACTGAACCATGGCAGGAACACACCACAAACTGAACCATTACAGGAAAACATTGCACACTGAACCATCACAGGAACACACTGCACACTGAACCATCACAGGAACACAGTGCACAATGAACCATCACAGGAACACACCACACACTGAACCATCACAGGAACACAGTGCACAATGAACCATCACAGGAACACACCACACACTGAACCTTCACAGGAACGGGCCACACACGGAACAATCACAGGAACAGACTGCACAATGAACCATCACAGGAACACACCGCACACTGAACCATCACAGGAACACACCACACACTGAACCATCACAGGAACACACCACACACTGAACCATCACAGGAACACGCCACACACTGAACCATCACAGGAACACGTCACACACTGAGCCATAACAGGAACACACCACACACTGAACCATCACAGGAACACGTCACACACTGAACCATCACTGGAAAACATTGCACACTGAACCATCACAGGAACACACTGCACACTGAGCCATCACAGGAACACACCGCACACTGAACCATGGCAGGAACACACCACAAACTGAACCATTACAGGAAAACATTGCACACTGAACCATCACAGGAACACACTGCACACTGAACCATCACAGGAACACAGTGCACAATGAACCATCACAGGAACACACCACACACTGAACCATCACAGGAAGACAGTGCACAATGAACCATCACAGGAACACACCACACACTGAACCATCACAGGAACGGGCCACACACGGAACAATCACAGGAACATACTGCACAATGAGCCATCACAGGAACACACCGCACACTGAACCATCACAGGAACACACCACAAACTGAACCATTACAGGAAAACATTGCACACTGAACCATCACAGGAACACACTGCACACTGAACCATCACAGGAACACACCGCACACTGAACCATGGCAGGAACACACCACAAACTGAACCATTACAGGAAAACATTGCACACTGAACCATCACAGGAACACACTGCACACTGAACCATCACAGGAACACAGTGCACAATGAACCATCACAGGAACACACCACACACTGAACCATCACAGGAACACAGTGCACAATGAACCATCACAGGAACACACCACACACTGAACCTTCACAGGAACGGGCCACACACGGAACAATCACAGGAACATACTGCACAATGAACCATCACAGGAACACACCGCACACTGAACCATCACAGGAACACACCACACACTGAACCATCACAGGAACACACCACACACTGAACCATCACAGGAACACGCCACACACTGAACCATCACAGGAACACGTCACACACTGAGCCATAACAGGAACACGTCACACACTGAACCATCACAGAAACACACCACACACTGAACCATCACAGGAACGCACCACTCACTGAACCATCACAGGAACACACCGCACACTAAACCATCATAGGAACGCACCACACACTAAACCATCATAGGACCACATCACACACTGAACCATCACAGGAACACACCACACACTGAACCATCACAGGAACACGTCACACACTGAGCCATAACAGGAACACACTGCACACTGAAACATCACAGGAACACGCCACTCACTGAACCATCACAGGAACATGCCACACACTGAACCATCACAGGAACACATCGCAAACTAAACCATCATAGGAACACACCACACACTGAAACATCATAGGAACACATCACACACTGAACAATCACAGGAACGCACTGCACACTGAATCATCATAGGAACAAACCACACACTGAAACATCACAGAAACACATTGCAAATTGAACCATCACGGGAACACACCGCAAACTGAACCAAAACAGGTGCACACCGCACACCGAACCATGACAGGAACACACCACACACTGAACCATCACAGGAACACAACACACTGAACCACCACAGGAACACAACACACACTGAACCATCACAGGAACCCACCACACACTGAACCATCACAGGAACACACCGCACATTGAACCATCACAGGAACACACTGAACCATCACAGGAACACACCATACACTGAACCATCAGAGGAACACACCACACACTGAACCATCACAGGAACACACTGCATACTGAACCATCAAAGGAACACACCACTCACTGAACCATCATAGGAACACATCACACACTGAACCATCACAGGAACAGCCCACACACTGAAACAACACAGGAACACACCGCAAACTGAACAAACAAAGGAACACACTGCACACCGAACCATCAAAGGAACACACCACACACTGAACCATCACAGGAACACACGCACACTGAAACATCACAGGAACACACCGTACACTGAACCATCAGAGGAACACGTCACACACTGAACCATCACAGGAACACATCACACACTGAACCATCAAAGGAACACACCGCTCACTGAAGCATCATAGGAACAAATCACACACCGAACCATCACAGGAACACCCCACACACTGAAACAACACAGGAACACACCACACACTGAACCAACAAAGGAACACACTGCACACCGAACCATCACAGGAACACACTGCACACTGAACCATCACAGGAACACACCACACACTGAACCATCACAGGAACACAGTGCACAATGAACCATCACAGGAACACACCACACACTGAACCTTCACAGGAACGCACCACACACGGAACAATCACAGGAACATACTGTACAATGAACCATCACAGGAACACACCGCACACTGAACCATCACAGGAGCACACCACACACTGAACCATCACAGGAACACGCCACACACTGAACCATCACAGGAACACGTCACACACTGAGCCATAACAGGAACACACCACACACTGAACCATCACAGGAAAACATTGCACACTGAACCATCACAGGAACACACTGCACACTGAACCATCACAGGAACACACCACACACTGAACCATCACAGGAACACACTGCATACTGAACCGTCACAGGAACACATCACACACTGAAACATCACTGGAACACACTGCAAACTGAACCATCACAGGAACACATTCCATATTGAACCATCACAGGAACACAACACACGCTAAACCATCAAAGGAACACACTGCACACTGAACCATCACAGGAACACACCACACACTGAACCATCACAGGAACACATCACACACTGAACCATCAAAGGAACACACCGCTCACTGAACCATCATAGGAACAAATCACACACCGAACCATCACAGGAACACCCCACACACTGAAACAACACAGGAACACACCACACACTGAACCAACAAAGGAACACATCACACACTGAACAATCACAGGAACGCACTGCACACTGAATCATCATAGGAACAAACCACACACTGAAACATCACAGAAACACATTGCAAATTGAACCATCACGGGAACACACCGCAAACTGAACCAAAACAGGTGCACACCGCACACCGAACCATGACAGGAACACACCACACACTGAACCATCACAGGAACACAACACACTGAACCACCACAGGAACACAACACACACTGAACCATCACAGGAACCCACCACACACTGAACCATCACAGGAACACACCGCACATTGAACCATCACAGGAACACACTGAACCATCACAGGAACACACCATACACTGAACCATCAGAGGAACACACCACACACTGAACCATCACAGGAACACACTGCATACTGAACCATCAAAGGAACACACCACTCACTGAACCATCATAGGAACACATCACACACTGAACCATCACAGCAACAGCCCACACACTGAAACAACACAGGAACACACCGCAAACTGAACAAACAAAGGAACACACTGCACACCGAACCATCAAAGGAACACACCACACACTGAACCATCACAGGAACACACGCACACTGAAACATCACAGGAACACACCGTACACTGAACCATCAGAGGAACACGTCACACACTGAACCATCACAGGAACACATCACACACTGAACCATCAAAGGAACACACCGCTCACTGAAGCATCATAGGAACAAATCACACACCGAACCATCACAGGAACACCCCACACACTGAAACAACACAGGAACACACCACACACTGAACCAACAAAGGAACACACTGCACACCGAACCATCACAGGAACACACTGCACACTGAACCATCACAGGAACACACCACACACTGAACCATCACAGGAACACAGTGCACAATGAACCATCACAGGAACACACCACACACTGAACCATCACAGGAACGCACCACACACGGAACAATCACAGGAACATACTGTACAATGAACCATCACAGGAACACACCGCACACTGAACCATCACAGGAACACACCACACACTGAACCATCACAGGAACACGCCACACACTGAACCATCACAGGAACACGTCACACACTGAGCCATAACAGGAACACACCACACACTGAACCATCACAGGAAAACATTGCACACTGAACCATCACAGGAACACACTGCACACTGAACCATCACAGGAACACACCACACACTGAACCATCACAGGAACACACTGCATACTGAACCGTCACAGGAACACATCACACACTGAAACATCACTGGAACACACTGCAAACTGAACCATCACAGGAACACATTCCATATTGAACCATCACAGGAACACAACACACGCTAAACCATCAAAGGAACACACTGCACACTGAACCATCACAGGAACACACCACACACTGAACCATCACAGGAACACATCACACACTGAACCATCAAAGGAACACACCGCTCACTGAACCATCATAGGAACAAATCACACACCGAACCATCACAGGAACACCCCACACACTGAAACAACACAGGAACACACCACACACTGAACCAACAAAGGAACACACTGCACACCGAACCATCACAGGAACACACTGCACACTGAACCATCACAGGAACACACCACTTACTGAACCATCACTGGAAAACATTGCACACTGAACCATCACAGGAACACACTGCACACTGAACAATCACAGGAACACACCACTCACTGAACCATCACAGGAACACACCACACACTGAGCCAACACAGGAACACACCATACACTGAACCATCGCAGGAACACACCACAAACTGAACCATTACAGGAAAACATTGCACACTGAACCATCACAGGAACACACTGCACACTGAACCATCACAGGAACACAGTGCACACTGAACCATCACAGGAACACACCACACACTGAACCATCACAGGAACACAGTGCACAATGAACCATCACAGGAACACACCACACATTGAACCTTCACAGGAACGCGCCACACACGGAACAATCACAGGAACATACTGCACAATGAACCATCACAGGAACACACCGCACACTGAACCATCACAGGAACACACCACACACTGAACCATCACAGGAACACACCACTTACTGAACCATCACAGGAACACGCCACACACTGAACCATCACAGGAACACGTCACACACTGAGCCATAACAGGAACACACCACACACTGAACCATCACATGAAAACATTGCACACTGAACCATCACAGGAACACACTGCACACTGAACCATCACAGGAACACACCACACACTGAACCATCACAGGAACACAGTGCACAATGAACCATCACAGGAACACACCACACACTGAACCATAATAGGAACACATCACACACTGAACCATCACAGGAACACACCGCACACTAAACCATCATAGGAACACACCACACACTGAACGATCACAGGAACACACTGCACAATGAACCATCACAGGAACACACTGAACCATCACAGGAACACACTGCACACTGAACCATCACAGGAACACACCACACACTGAACCATCAAAGGAACACACTGCACACTGAACCATCACAGGAACACACCACACACTGAACCATCACAGGAACACACCACACACTGAACCATCACAGGAACACATCACACATTGAACCATCACAGGAACACACCACTCACTGAACCATCATAGGAACACACCGCACACCGAACCATCACAGGAACACCCCACACACTGAAACAACATAGGAACACATCGCACACTGAACCAACAAAGGAACACACTGCACACCGAACCATCACAGGAACACATCACACACTGAACCATCATAGGAACACGCCACACACTGAACCATCAATGGAACACACTGCACACTGAACCATCACAGGAACACACCACACACTGAACCATCACAGGAACGCACCACTCACTGAACCATCATCGGAACATATGGCACACCGAACCATCACAGGAACACCCAACACACTGAAACAACATAGGAACACATCGCACACTGAACCAACAAAGGAACACACTGCACACCGAACCACCACAGGAACACACTGCACACTGAACCATCACAGGAACACACCACTTACTGAACCATCACAGGAACACATCACACACTGAACCATCACAGGAACACGTCACACACTGAACCATCACTGGAACACAAAACTCACTGAACCATCAAAGGAACACACTGCATAATGAACCATCACAGGAACACACCACACACTGAACCATCACAGGAACACACCGCACATTGAACCATCACGGGAACACACCGCACACTAAACCATCATAGGAACGCACCACACACTAAACCATCATAGGACCACATCACACACTGAACCATCACAGGAACACATTGCACACTGAACAATCACAGGGACACACTGCACACTGAAACATCACAGGAACACGCCACTCACTGAACCATCACAGGAACACATCACACACTGAACCATCACAGGAACACACTGCAAACTAAACCATCATAGGAACACATCATTCACTGAAACATCACTGGAACACACAACTCACTGAACCATCAAAGGAACACACTGCACACTGAACCATCACAGGAACACACCGCACACTGAACCATCACAGGAACACACCACTTACTGAACCATCACAGGAACACGCCACACACTGAACCATCACAGGAACACGTCACACACTGAACCATAACAGGAACACACCACACACTGAACCATCACATGAAAACATTGCACACTGAACCATCACAGGAACACACTGCACACTGAACCATCACAGGAACACACCACACACTGAACCATCACAGGAACACAGTGCACAATGAACCATCACAGGAACACACCACACACTGAACCATAATAGGAACACATCACACACTGAACCATCACAGGAACACACCGCACACTAAACCATCATAGGAACACACCACACACTGAACGATCACAGGAACACACTGCACAATGAACCATCACAGGAACACACTGAACCATCACAGGAACACACTGCACACTGAACCATCACAGGAACACACCACACACTGAACCATCAAAGGAACACACTGCACACTGAACCATCACAGGAACACGCCACACACTGAACCATCACAGGAACACGTCACACACTGAGCCATAACAGGAACACACCACACACTGAACCATCACATGAAAACATTGCACACTGAACCATCACAGGAACACACTGCACACTGAACCATCACAGGAACACACCACACACTGAACCATCACAGGAACACAGTGCACAATGAACCATCACAGGAACACACCACACACTGAACCATAATAGGAACACATCACACACTGAACCATCACAGGAACACACCGCACACTAAACCATCATAGGAACACACCACACACTGAACGATCACAGGAACACACTGCACAATGAACCATCACAGGAACACACTGAACCATCACAGGAACACACTGCACACTGAACCATCACAGGAACACACCACACACTGAACCATCAAAGGAACACACTGCACACTGAACCATCACAGGAACACACCACACACTGAACCATCACAGGAACACACCACACACTGAACCATCACAGGAACACATCACACATTGAACCATCACAGGAACACACCACTCACTGAACCATCATAGGAACACACCGCACACCGAACCATCACAGGAACACCCCACACACTGAAACAACATAGGAACACATCGCACACTGAACCAACAAAGGAACACACTGCACACCGAACCATCACAGGAACACATCACACACTGAACCATCATAGGAACACGCCACACACTGAACCATCAATGGAACACACTGCACACTGAACCATCACAGGAACACACCACACACTGAACCATCACAGGAACGCACCACTCACTGAACCATCATCGGAACATATGGCACACCGAACCATCACAGGAACACCCAACACACTGAAACAACATAGGAACACATCGCACACTGAACCAACAAAGGAACACACTGCACACCGAACCACCACAGGAACACACTGCACACTGAACCATCACAGGAACACACCACTTACTGAACCATCACAGGAACACATCACACACTGAACCATCACAGGAACACGTCACACACTGAACCATCACTGGAACACAAAACTCACTGAACCATCAAAGGAACACACTGCATAATGAACCATCACAGGAACACACCACACACTGAACCATCACAGGAACACACCGCACATTGAACCATCACGGGAACACACCGCACACTAAACCATCATAGGAACGCACCACACACTAAACCATCATAGGACCACATCACACACTGAACCATCACAGGAACACATTGCACACTGAACAATCACAGGGACACACTGCACACTGAAACATCACAGGAACACGCCACTCACTGAACCATCACAGGAACACATCACACACTGAACCATCACAGGAACACACTGCAAACTAAACCATCATAGGAACACATCATTCACTGAAACATCACTGGAACACACAACTCACTGAACCATCAAAGGAACACACTGCACACTGAACCATCACAGGAACACACCGCACACTGAACCATCACAGGAACACACCACTTACTGAACCATCACAGGAACACGCCACACACTGAACCATCACAGGAACACGTCACACACTGAGCCATAACAGGAACACACCACACACTGAACCATCACATGAAAACATTGCACACTGAACCATCACAGGAACACACTGCACACTGAACCATCACAGGAACACACCACACACTGAACCATCACAGGAACACAGTGCACAATGAACCATCACAGGAACACACCACACACTGAACCATAATAGGAACACATCACACACTGAACCATCACAGGAACACACCGCACACTAAACCATCATAGGAACACACCACACACTGAACGATCACAGGAACACACTGCACAATGAACCATCACAGGAACACACTGAACCATCACAGGAACACACTGCACACTGAACCATCACAGGAACACACCACACACTGAACCATCAAAGGAACACACTGCACACTGAACCATCACAGGAACACACCACACACTGAACCATCACAGGAACACACCACACACTGAACCATCACAGGAACACATCACACATTGAACCATCACAGGAACACACCACTCACTGAACCATCATAGGAACACACCGCACACCGAACCATCACAGGAACACCCCACACACTGAAACAACATAGGAACACATCGCACACTGAACCAACAAAGGAACACACTGCACACCGAACCATCACAGGAACACATCACACACTGAACCATCATAGGAACACGCCACACACTGAACCATCAATGGAACACACTGCACACTGAACCATCACAGGAACACACCACACACTGAACCATCACAGGAACGCACCACTCACTGAACCATCATCGGAACATATGGCACACCGAACCATCACAGGAACACCCAACACACTGAAACAACATAGGAACACATCGCACACTGAACCAACAAAGGAACACACTGCACACCGAACCACCACAGGAACACACTGCACACTGAACCATCACAGGAACACACCACTTACTGAACCATCACAGGAACACATCACACACTGAACCATCACAGGAACACGTCACACACTGAACCATCACTGGAACACAAAACTCACTGAACCATCAAAGGAACACACTGCATAATGAACCATCACAGGAACACACCACACACTGAACCATCACAGGAACACACCGCACATTGAACCATCACAGGAACACACCGCACACTAAACCATCATAGGAACGCACCACACACTAAACCATCATAGGACCACATCACACACTGAACCATCACAGGAACACATTGCACACTGAACAATCACAGGGACACACTGCACACTGAAACATCACAGGAACACGCCACTCACTGAACCATCACAGGAACACATCACACACTGAACCATCACAGGAACACACTGCAAACTAAACCATCATAGGAACACATCATTCACTGAAACATCACAGGAACACACAACACACTGAACCATCAAAGGAACACACTGCACACTGAACCATCACAGGAACACACCGCACACTGAACCATCATAGGAACACACCGCACATTGAACCATCACAGGAACACACCGCACACTAAACCATCATAGGAACGCACCACACACTAAACCATCATAGGAACACACCGCACATTGAACCATCACAGGAACACACCGCACACTAAACCATCATAGGAACGCACCACACACTAAACCATCATAGGACCACATCACACACTGAACCATCACAGGAACACACCGCACACTAAACCATCATAGGAACGCACCACACACTAAACCATCATAGGACCACATCACACACTGAACCATCACAGGAACACATTGCACACTGAACCATCACAGGAACACATTGCACACTGAAACATCACAGGAACACGCCACTCACTGAACCATCACAGGAACACGCCACACACTGAACCATCACAGGAACACATTGCAAACTAAACCATCATAGGAACACACCACCCACTGAACCATCATAGGAACACATCACACACTGAACAATCACAGGAACGCACTGCACACTGAATCATCATAGGAACAAACCACACACTGAAACATCAAAGGAACACACCACACACTGAATCATCACAGGAACACACCACTCACTGAACCAACACCGGAACACACCACACACTGAACCATCACAGGAACGCATTGCACAATGAACCATCATAGGAACACACCACACACTGAAACATCACAGGAACACATCACACACTGAACCATCAAAGGAACACAGTGCACACTGAACCATCACAGGAACACATCACACACTGAACCATCAAAGGAACACACCACACACTGAACCATCACAGGAACACAGCATTCACTGAAACATCATGGGAACACACCACACACTGAACCATCACAGGAACACACTGCACACTGAACCATAACAGGAACACACCACACACTGAACCATCATAGGAACACATCACACATTGAACCATCACAGGAACACACTGAACCATCACAGGAACACACCGCACATTGAACCATCACAGGAACACACTGAACCATCACAGGAACACATCACACACTGAACCATCAAAGGAACACAGTGCACACTGAACCATCACAGGAACACACCACACACTGAACCATCACAGGAACACATCACACACTGAACCATCAAAGGAACACAACACTCACTGAACCATCACAGGAACACATCACACACTGAACCATCAAAGGAAATCACCACACACTGAACCATCACAGGAACACAACACACTGAACCACCACAGGAACACAACACACACTGAACCATCACAGGAACCCACCACACACTGAACCATCACAGGAACACACCGCACATTGAACCATCACAGGAACACATCACACACTGAACCATCACAGGAACACAGTGCACACTGAACCATCACAGGAACACACCACACACTGAACCATCACAGGAACACATCACACACTGAACCATCAAAGGAACACAACACTCACTGAACCATCATAGGAACACATCACACACTGAACCATCAAAGGAAATCACCACACACTGAACCATCACAGGAACACAACACACTGAACCACCACAGGAACACAACACACACTGAACCATCACAGGAACCCACCACACACTGAACCATCACAGGAACACACCGCACATTGAACCATCACAGGAACACATCACACACTGAACCATCACAGGAACACATTCCATATTGAACCATCACAGGAACACGCCACACACTGAACCATCACAGGAACACAACACTCACTGAACCATCATAGGAACACATCACACACTGAAGCATCACAGGAACAGCCCACACACTGAAACAACACAGGAACACACTGCACACTGAACAAACAAAGGAACACACTGCACACCGAACCATCACAGGAACACGCCACACATTGAACCATCAAAGGAACACACTGCACAATGAACCATCACAGGAACACACCACACACTGAACCATCACAGGAACACACTGCACACTGAACCATCAGAGGAACACACCACACACTGAACCATCACAGGAACACAACACACGCTAAACCATCAAAGGAACACACTGCACACTGAACCATCACAGGAACACACCACACACTGAACCATCACAGGAACACATCACACACTGAACCATCAAAGGAACACACCACACACTGAACCATCACAGGAACACAGCATTCACTGAAACATCATGGGAACACACCACACACTGAACCATCACAGGAACACACTGCACACTGAACCATCACAGGAACACACCGCACACTGAACCATCATAGGAACACACCGCACATTGAACCATCACAGGAACACACCGCACACTAAACCATCATAGGAACGCACCACACACTAAACCATCATAGGAACACACCGCACATTGAACCATCACAGGAACACACCGCACACTAAACCATCACAGGAACACACCACACACTAAACCATCATAGGACCACATCACACACTGAACCATCACAGGAACACACCGCACACTAAACCATCATAGGAACGCACCACACACTAAACCATCATAGGACCACATCACACACTGAACCATCACAGGAACACATTGCACACTGAACCATCACAGGAACACATTGCACACTGAAACATCACAGGAACACGCCACTCACTGAACCATCACAGGAACACGCCACACACTGAACCATCACAGGAACACATTGCAAACTAAACCATCATAGGAACACACCACCCACTGAAACATCATAGGAACACATCACACACTGAACAATCACAGGAACGCACTGCACACTGAATCATCATAGGAACAAACCACACACTGAAACATCAAAGGAACACACCACACACTGAATCATCACAGGAACACACCACTCACTGAACCAACACCGGAACACACCACACACTGAACCATCACAGGAACGCATTGCACAATGAACCATCATAGGAACACACCACACACTGAAACATCACAGGAACACATCACACACTGAACCATCAAAGGAACACAGTGCACACTGAACCATCACAGGAACACATCACACACTGAACCATCAAAGGAACACAGTGCACACTGAACCATCACAGGAACACACCACACACTGAACCATCATAGGAACACATCACACATTGAACCATCACAGGAACACACTGAACCATCACAGGAACACACCGCACATTGAACCATCACAGGAACACACTGAACCATCACAGGAACACATCACACACTGAACCATCAAAGGAACACAGTGCACACTGAACCATCACAGGAACACACCACACACTGAACCATCACAGGAACACATCACACACTGAACCATCACAGGAACCCACCACACACTGAACCATCACAGGAACACACCGCACATTGAACCATCACAGGAACACATCACACACTGAACCATCACAGGAACACATTCCATATTGAACCATCACAGGAACACGCCACACACTGAACCATCACAGGAACACAACACTCACTGAACCATCACAGGAACACATCACACACTGAAGCATCACAGGAACAGCCCACACACTGAAACAACACAGGAACACACTGCACACTGAACAAACAAAGGAACACACTGCACACTGAACCATCACAGGAACACGCCACACATTGAACCATCAAAGGAACACACTGCACAATGAACCATCACAGGAACACATCACACACAGAACCATCACAGGAACACACTGCACACTGAACCATCAGAGGAACACACCACACACTGAACCATCACAGGAACACAACACACGCTAAACCATCAAAGGAACACACTGCACACTGAACCATCACAGGAACACACCACACACTGAACCATCACAGGAACACATCACACACTGAACCATCAAAGGAACACACCACACACTGAAACATCACAGGAACACACCACACATTGAACCATCACAGGAACACACTGAACCATCACAGGAACACACCGCACATTGAACCATCACAGGAACACACCGCACATTGAACCATCACAGGAACACATCACACACTGAACCATCAAAGGAACACAGTGCACACTGAACCATCACAGGAACACACCACACACTGAACCATCAAAGGAACACAACACTCACTGAACCATCATAGGAACACATCACACACTGAAGCATCACAGGAACAGCCCACACACTGAAACAACACACGAACACACCGCACACTGAACAAACAAAGGAACACACTGCACACCGAACCATCACAGGAACACACTGCACACTGAACCATCACAGGAACACGCCACACATTGAGCCATCACAGGAACACACTGCACAATGAACCAGCACAGGAACACACTGCACACTGAACCGTCACAGGAACACACCACACACTGAACCATCACAGGAACACACTGCACACTGAACCATCAGAGGAACACACCACACACTGAAACAACACAGGAACACACCACACACTGAACCAACAAAGGAACACACTGCACACCGAACCATCACAGGAACACACTGCACACTGAACCATCACAGGAACACACCACTTACTGAACCATCACAGGAACACATCACACACTGAACCATCACAGGAACACGCCACACACTGAACCATCACAGGAACACACTGCACACTGAACCATCACAGGAACACACTGCACACTGAACCATCACAGGAACACACCACTCACTGAACCATCACAGGAACACACCACACACTGAGCCATCACAGGAACACACCGCACACTGAACCATCACAGGAACACACCACACACTGAACCATTACAGGAAAACATTGCACACTGAACCATCACAGGAACACACTGCACACTGAACCATCACAGGAACACAGTGCACAATGAACCATCACAGGAACACACCACACACTGAACCATCACAGGAACACAGTGCACAATGAACCATCACAGGAACACACCACACACTGAACCATCACAGGAACGCACCACACACGGAACAATCACAGGAACACACTGCACAATGAACCATCACAGGAACACACCGCACTCTGAACCATCACAGGAACACACCACACACTGAACCATCACAGGAACACGCCACACACTGAACCATCACAGGAACACGTCACACACTGAACCATAACAGGAACACACCACACACTGAACCATCACAGGAACACACTGCACACTGAACCATCACAGGAACACGCCACACACCGAACCATCACAGGAACACAACACACGCTAAACCATCAAAGGAACACACTGCACACTGAACCATCACAGGAACACACCACACACTGAACCATCACAGGAACACATCACACACTGAACCATCAAAGGAACACACCACACACTGAAACATCACAGGAACACACCACACATTGAACCATCACAGGAACACACTGAACCATCACAGGAACACACCGCACATTGAACCATCACAGGAACACACTGAACCATCACAGGAACACATCACACACTGAACCATCAAAGGAACACAGTGCTCACTGAAACATCACAGGAACACACCACACACTGAACCATGACAGGAACACACAACTCACTGAGCCATCAGAGGAACACACCGCACACTGAACCATCACAGGAACACACCACACACTGAACCATCGCAGGAACGCACCGCACTACTGAACCATCACAGGAACACACTGCACACTGAACCATCATAGGAACACATCACACACTGAACCATCACAGAAACACGCCGGACACTAAACCATCATAGGAACACATCACACTCTGAACCATCACAGGAACAGCCCACACACTGAAACAACACAGGAACACACCGCACACTGAACAAACAAAGGAACACACTGCACACCGAACCATCACAGGAACGCACTGCACACTGAACCATCACAGGAAAACGCCACACACTGAACCATCACAGGAACAGCCCACACACTGAAACAACACAGGAACACACCGCACACTGAACAAACAAAGCAACACACTGCACACCGAACCATCACAGGAACGCACTGCACACTGAACCATCACAGGAAAACGCCACACCCTGAACCATCACAGGAACAGCCCACACACTGAAACAACACAGGAACACACCGCACACTGAACAAACAAAGGAACACACTGCACACTGAACCAGCACAGGAACACATCACACACTGAACCATCACAGGAATACACCACTCACTGAACCATCACAGGAACACAATGCACGCTGAAACATCACAGGAACACATTGCAAACTAAATCATCATAGGAACACACCACACAATGAACCATCACAGGAACACACTGCACACTGAACCATCACATGAACACACCACACACTGAACCATCACAGGAACACACCGCACTCTGAACCATCACAGGAACACATCACATACTGAACCATCACAGGAACACACCGCACACTAAACCATCATGGGAACACACCACACCCTGAACCATCATAGGAACACATCACACACTGAACCATCACAGGAACACATTGCACACTGAACAATCACAGGAACACACTGCACACTGTACCATCACAGGACCACGCCACACACTGAACCATCACAGGAACACGCCACACACTGAACCATCACAGGAACACATCGACTAAATCATCATAGGAACATACCACACACTGAACCATCATAGGAACACGTCACACACTGAACAATCACAGGAACACACTGCACACTGAAACATCATAGGAACACACCACACACTGAACCATCACAGGAACAAACCACACACTGAACCATCACAGGAACACACTGCACACTGAACCATCGTAGGAACACGCCACACACTGAACCATCACAGGAACACACTCCACACTGAACCATCACAGGAACACACCACACACTGAACCATCACAAGAACATGCCACACACTGAAACATCACAGGAACACACCACACACTGAACCATGACAGGAACACACAACTCACTGAGCCATCACAGGAACACACCGCACACTGAACCATCACAGGAACACACCACTCACTGAACCATCACAGGAACACACCATACACTAAACCATCACAGGAACACACCATACACTAAACCATCACAGGAACACACCACACACTGAACCATCACAGGAACACACTGCAAACTGAACCATCACAGGAACACACCACACACTGAACCATCATAGGAACACATCTCACAATGAACCATCACAAGAACACACCGCACACTTAACCATCACAGGAACACATCACACACTGAACCATCACAGGTACACACCGCACACTAAACCATTATAGGAACACACCACACACTGAAACATCAAAGGAACACGCCACATACTGAAGCATCACAGGAACACGCCACACACTGAAACATCACAGGAACACATTGCACACCGAATCATTACAGGAACACGCCACACGCTGAACTATCACAGGAACACACCACACACTAAACCATCACAGGAACACACTGCACACTGAACTATCACAGGAACACACCACACACTGAACCATCACAGGAACACACCACACACTGAACCATCAAAGGAACACACCGCACACTAAACCATCACAGGAACACACCACAAACTGAAACATCAAAGGAACACGCCACATACTGAACCATCACAGGAACACACCACACACTGAAACATCACAGGAACACATTGCACACCGAATCATTACAGGAACACGCCACACACTGAACCATCACAGGAACACACTCCACACTGAACCATCACAGGAACACACCACAAACTGAACAATCACAGGAACACACCGTACACTGAACCATCACAGGAACACACCACACACTGAACCATCACAGGAACACACCACACACTGAACCATCACAGAAACACACCGCACACTGAACCATCACAGGAACACACCGCTCACTGAACCATCACAGGAACATACTGCACTCCGAACCATCACAGGAACACACCACACACAGAACCATCACAGGAACACACTGCACACCGAACCATCACAGGAACACACGACACACTGAACCATCACTGAAACACACTGCACACTGAACCATCACAGGAACACACTGCACAATGAACCATAATAGGAACACATCACACACTGAACCATCACAGGAATACACTACACACTGAAACATGAAGACAGGAACACACTGCACACTGAACCATCACAGGAACACACCACACACTGAACTAACACAGGGATACACTACACAGAAACATGATGACAGGAACACACAACACACTGAACCATCACAGAAACAGGCCACACATTGAACCATCACAGGAACACGCCACACACTGAATCTTCACAGGTACACACCACACACTGAACCATCACAGGAACACACCGCACACTGAACCATCACAGGAACACACCACACACTGAACCATGACAGGAACACACCAGACACTGAACCATCACAGGAACACACCACACACTGAACCATCACAGGAACACTCAACACAGTGAACCATCACAGGAACACACTGCACACTGATCCATCACAGGAACACACCACACACTGAACCATCACAGGAACACACCGCACACTGAACCATCACAGGAACACACCGCACACTGAACCATCACAGGAAAACACCACACACTGAACCATCACAGGAACACTCAACACACTGAACCATCACAGGAACACACTGCACACTGAACCATCACAGGAACACACCACACACTGAACCATCACAGGAAAACGCCACACACTGAACCATCACAGGATCACATCACATACTGAACCATCAAAAGAACACACTGCACACTAAACCATCACAGGAACACACTGCACACTGAACCATCACAGGAACACACCACACACTGAACCATAATAGGAACACATCACACACTGAACCATCACAGGAACACACCGCACACTAAACCATCACAGGAACACACCGCACACTAAACCATCATAGGAACACACCACACACTGAACCATCACCGGAACACACTCCATACTGAACCATTACAGGAACACACCGCACACTGAACCATCACAGGAACACACCACACACTGAACCATCACAGGAACACACCACACAGTGAACCATCACGAAACACACCGCATACTGAACCATCACAGGAACACACCGCACACTGAACCATGACAGGAACACACTGCACACTGAACCATCACAGGAACACACTGCACACTGAACCATCACCGGAACACACCACACACTGAACCATCACAGGAACACACCACTCACTGAACCATCACAGGAACACACCGTACACTAAACCATCACAGGAACACACCGCACACTAATCCATCATAGAAACACACCGCAAACTGAACCATCACAGGAACACACCACTCACTGAACCATCACAGGAACACACCAAACACTGAACCATCACAGGAACACGCCACAAACTGAACCATCACAGGAACATGCCACACACTGAGCCATCACAAGAACACGCCACACACTGAAACATCAAAGGAACACACTGCACACTGAACCATCACTGGAACACACTGCACACTGAACCATCACAGGAACACACCACACACTGAACCATCACAGGAACACACTGCACACTGAATCATCATAGGAACAAACCACACACTGAACCATCACAGGAACACACCGCACACTGAACCATCACAGGCGCACACTGCACACTGAACCATCACAGGAACACACCACACACTGAACCATCACAGGAACACACCACACACTGAACCATCGTAGGAACATGCCACATACTGAACTATCACAGGAACAGGCACACACTGTGCCACCACAAGAACACATCACACACTGAACCATCACAGGAACACACCGCACACTAAACCATTATAGGAACACACCGCACACAGAACCATCAAAGGAACACGCCACATACTGAACCATCACAGGAACACACCACTCACTGAACCATCACAGGAACACACCGTACACTGAACCATCACAGGAACACACCACACACTGAACCATCACAGGAACACACCACACTGAACCATCACAGAAACACACCGCACACTGAACCATCACAGGAACATACTGCTCACTGAACCATGACAGGAACATACTGCACATCGAACCATCACAGGAACACACCACACACTGAACCATCACAGGAACACACTGCACACTGAACCATCACTGAAACACACCACACACTGAACCATCACAGGAACACATCTCACAATGAACCATCACAGGAACACACGACACACTGAACCATCACAGAAACACACTGCACACTGAACCATCACAGGAACACACTGCACAATGAACCATAATAGGAACACATCACACACTGATCCACCACAGGAATACACTACACACTGAAACATGAAGACAGGAACACACTGCACACTGAACCATCACAGGAACACACCACACACTGAACTAACACAGGGATACACTACACAGAAACATGATGACAGGAACACACAACACACTGAACCATCACAGAAACAGGCCACACATTGAACCATCACAGGAACACGCCACACACTGAATCTTCACAGGTACACACCACACACTGAACCATCACAGGAACACACCGCACACTGAACCATCACAGGAACACACCACACACTGAACCATGACAGGAACACACCAGACACTGAACCATCACAGGAATACACCACACACTGAACCATCACAGGAACACTCAACACAGTGAACCATTACTGGAACACACTGCACACTGATCCATCACAGGAACACACCACACACTGAACCATCACAGGAACACACCGCACACTGAACCATCACAGGAACACACCGCACACTGAACCATCACAGGAAAACACCACACACTGAACCATCACAGGAACACTCAACACAGTGAACCATCACTGGAACACACTGCACACTGAACCATCACAGGAACACACCACACACTGAACCATCACAGGAAAACGCCACACACTGAACCAACACAGGATCACATCACATACTGAACCATCAAAAGAACACACTGCACACTAAACCATCATAGGAACACACTGCACACTGAACCATCACAGGAACACACCACACACTGAACCATAATAGGAACACATCACACACTGAACCATCACAGGAACACACCGCACACTAAACCATCACAGGAACACACCGCACACTGAACCATCATAGGAACACACCACACACTGAACCATCACCGGAACACACTCCATACTGAACCATCACAGGAACACACCGCACACTGAACCATCACAGGAACACACCACACACTGAACCATCACAGGAACACACCACACAGTGAACCATCACGAAACACACCGCATACTGAACCATCACAGGAACACACCGCACACTGAACCATGACAGGAACACACTGCACACCGAACCATCACAGGAACACACTGCACACTGAACCATCACCGGAACATACCACACACTGAACCATCACAGGAACACACCACTCACTGAACCATCACAGGAACACACCGTACACTAAACCATCACAGGAACACACCGCACACTAATCCATCATAGAAACACACCGCAAACTGAACCATCACAGGAACACACCACTCACTGAACCATCACAGGAACACACCAAACACTGAACCATTACAGGAACACGCCACAAACTGAACCATCACAGGATCATGCCACACACTGAGCCATCACAAGAACACGCCACTCATTGAAACATCAAAGGAACACACTGCACACTGAACCATCACTGGAACACACTGCACACTGAACCATCACAGGAACACACCACACACTGAACCATCACAGGAACACACTGCACACTGAATCATCACAGGAACAAACCACACACTGAACCATCAAAGGAACACACCGCACACTGAACCATCACAGGCGCACACTGCACACTGAACCATCACAGGAACACACCACACACTGAACCATCACAGGAACACACCACACACTGAACCATCGTAGGAACATGCCACATACTGAACTATCACAGGAACAGGCACACACTGTGCCACCACAAGAACACATCACACACTGAACCATCACAGGAACACACCGCACACTAAACCATCATAGGAACACACCGCACACAGAACCATCAAAGGAACACGCCACATACTGAACCATCACAGGAACACACCACTCACTGAACCATCACAGGAACACACCGTACACTGAACCATCACAGGAACACACCACACACTGAACCATCACAGGAACACACCACACAGTGAACCATCACAGAAACACACCGCACACTGAACCATCACAGGAACATACTGCTCACTGAACCATGACAGGAACATACTGCACATCGAACCATCACAGGAACACACCACACACTGAACCATCACAGGAACACACTGCACACTGAACCATCACAGAAACACACCACACACTGAACCATCATAGGAACACATCTCACAATGAACCATCACAGGAACACACCACACACTGAACCATCGTAGGAACACGCCTCATACTATGCCATCACAAGAACACACCACACACTGAACCATCACAGGTACACACCGCACACTAAAACTTTATAGGAACACACCACACACTGAAACACCAAAGGAACACGCCACATACTGAACCATCACAGGAACACACCATACACTGAACAATCACAGGAACACACCGTACACTGAACCATCACAGGAACACACCACACTCTGAATCATCACAGGAACGCACCACACACTGAACCATCACAGGAACACAGCACACACTGAATCATCGCAGGAGCACACCACACACTGAACCATCACAAGAACACGCCACACACTGAGCCATCACAAGAACACATCATACACTGAACCATCACCGGAACACGTTACACACTGAACCATCACAGGAACACACCACACACTGAACCACCACAGGAACACACAACACACTGAACCATCACATGAACACAATGCACACTGAACCATCACAGGAACACACTGCATACTGAACCATCACAGGAACACACCACACAATGAACCATCACAGAAACAAACCGCACACTGAACCATCACTGGAACACACCGCACACTGAACCATGACAGGAACACACTGCACACCGAATCATCACAGGAACACACCACACACTGAACCATCACAGGAACACACTCCATACTGAACCATCACAGGAACACACCGCACACTGAACCATCACAGGAACACACCACACACTGAACCATCACAGGAACACACCACACACTGAACCATCACAGGAACACACTGCACACTGAATCATCATAGGAACAAACCACACACTGAACCATCAAAGGAACACACCGCACACTGAACCATCACAGGCGCACACTGCACACTGAACCATCACAGGAACACACCACACACTGAACCATCACAGGAACACACCACACACTGAACCATCGTAGGAACATGCCACATACTGAACTATCACAGGAACAGGCACACACTGTGCCACCACAAGAACACACCACACACTGAACCATCACAGGAACACACCGCACACTAAACCATTATAGGAACATACCGCACACAGAACCATCAAAGGAACACGCCACATACTGAACCATCACAGGAACACACCACTCACTGAACCATCACAGGAACACACCGTACACTGAACCGTCACAGGAACACACCACACACTGAACCATCACAGGAACACACCACACAGTGAACCATCACAGAAACACACCGCACACTGAACCATCACAGGAACATACTGCTCACTGAACCATGACAGGAACATACTGCACATCGAACCATCACAGGAACACACCACACACTGAACCATCACAGGAACACACTGCACACCGAACCATCACAGGAACACACGACACACTGAACCATCACTGAAACACACCACACACTGAACCATCATAGGAACACATCTCACAATGAACCATGACAGGAACACACCACACACTGAACCATCGTAGGAACACGCCTCATACTATGCCATCACAAGAACACACCACACACTGGACCATCACAGGTACACACCGCACACTAAAACTTTATAGGAACACACCACACACTGAAACACCAAAGGAACACGCCACATACTGAACCATCACAGGAACACGCCACACACTGAAACATCACAGGAACACATTGCACACTGAATCATCACAGGAACACACCACACACTGAACCATCACAGGAACACACTCCACACTGAACTATCACAGGAACACACCATACACTGAACAATCACAGGAACACACCGTACACTGAACCATCACAGGAACACACCACACTCTGAATCATCACAGGAACGCACCACACACTGAACCATCACAGGAACACAGCACACACTGAATCATCACAGGAACACACCACACACTGAACCATCACAAGAACACGCCACACACTGAACCATCACAAGAACACATCATACACTGAACCATCACCGGAACACGTTACACACTGAACCATCACAGGAACATACCACACACTGAACCACCACAGGAACACACCACACACTGAACCATCACAGGAACACAATGCACACTGAACCATCACAGGAACACACTGCATACTGAACCATCACAGGAACACACCACACAGTGAACCATCACAGAAACACACCGCACACTGAACCATCACTGGAACACACCGCACACTGAACCATGACAGGAACACACTGCACACCGAATCATCACAGGAACACACCACACACTGAACCATCACAGGAACACACTCCATACTGAACCATCACAGGAACACACCGCACACTGAACCATCACAGGAACACACCACACACTGAACCATCACAGAAACACACCACACACTGAACCATGACAGGAACACACTGCACACCGAACCATCACAGGAACACACCACTCACTGAATCATCACAGAAACACACCACACACTGAACCATCACTGGAACACACTGCACACTGAACCATCACAGGAACGCACTGCACACTGAACCATCACAGGAACACACCACACACTTAACCATCACAGGAACACACCACTCACTGAACCATCACAGGAACACACCATACACTAAACCATCACAGGAACACACCACACACTAAACCATCATAGAAACACACCGCAAACTGAACCATCACAGGAACACACCACACACTGAACCATCACAGGAACACACCACTCACTGAACCATCACAGGAACACACCATACACTAAACCATCACAGGAACACACCATACACTAAATCATCACAGGAACACACCACACACTGAACCATCACAGGAACACACTGCAAACTGAACCATCACAGGAACACACCACACACTGAACCATCACAGGAACACATCTCACAATGAACCATCACAAGAACACACCGCACACTTAACCATCACAGGAACACATCACACACTGAACCATCACAGGTACACACCGCACACTAAACCATTATAGGAACACACCACACACTGAAACATCAAAGGAACACGCCACATACTGAAGCATCACAGGAACACGCCACACACTGAAACATCACAGGAACACATTGCACACCGAATCATTACAGGAACACGCCACACGCTGAACTATCACAGGAACACACCACACACTAAACGATCACAGGAACACACTGCATACTGAACTATCACAGGAACACACCATACACTGAACCATCACAGGAACACACCACACACTGAACCATCAAAGGTACACACCGCACACTAAACCATTATAGGAACACACCACAAACTGAAACATCAAAGGAACACGCCACATACTGAACCATCACAGGAACACGCCACACACTGAAACATCACAGGAACACATTGCACACCGAATCATTACAGGAACACGCCACACGCTGAACTATCACAGGAACACACTCCATACTGAACCATCACAGGAACACACCACAAACTGAACAATCACAGGAACACACCGTACACTGAACCATCACAGGAACACACCACACACTGAACCATCACAGGAACACACCACACAGTGAACCATCACAGAAACACACCGCACACTGAACCATCACAGGAACATACCGCTCACTGAACCATGACAGGAACATACTGCACTCCGAACCATCACAGGAACACACCACACACAGAACCATCACAGGAACACACTGCACACCGAACCATCACAGGAACACACGACACACTGAACCATCACTGAAACACACTGCACACTGAACCATCACAGGAACACACTGCACAATGAACCATAATAGGAACACATCACACACTGATCCACCACAGGAATACACTACACACTGAAACATGAAGACAGGAACACACTGCACACTGAACCATCACAGGAACACACCAAACACTGAACTAACACAGGGATACACTACACAGAAACATGATGACAGGAACACACAACACACTGAACCATCACAGAAACAGGCCACACATTGAACCATCACAGGAACACGCCACACACTGAACCATCACAGGTACACACCACACACTGAACCATCACAGGAACACACCGCACACTGAACCATCACAGGAACACACCACACACTGAACCATGACAGGAACACACCAGACACTGAACCATCACAGGAATACACCACACACTGAACCATCACAGGAACACTCAACACAGTGAACCATCACTGGAACACACTGCACACTGAACCATCACAGGAACACTCAACACAGTGAACCATCACTGGAACACACCGCACACTGAACCATCACAGGAACACACCACACACTGAACCATCACAGGAACACACTGTGCACTGAACCATCACAGGAAAACACCACACACTGAACCAACACAGGATCACATCACATACTGAACCATCAAAAGAACACACTGCACACTAAACCATCATAGGAACACACTGCACACTGAACCATCACAGGAACACACCACACACTGAACCATAATAGGAACACATCACACACTGAACCATCACAGGAACACACCGCACACTAAACCATCATAGGAACACACCGCACACTAAACCATCATAGGAACACACCACACACTGAACCATCACCGGAACACACTCCATACTGAACCATTACAGGAACACACCGCACACTGAACCATCACAGGAACACACCACACACTGAACCATCACAGGAACACACCACACAGTGAACCATCACGAAACACACCGCATACTGAACCATCACAGGAACACACCGCACACTGAACCATGACAGGAACACACTGCACACCGAACCATCACAGGAACACACCACTCACTGAATCATCACAGAAACACACCACATACTGAACCATCACTGGAACACACTGCACACTGAACCATCACAGGAACACACTGCACACTGAACCATCACCGGAACATACCACACACTGAACCATCACAGGAACACACCACTCACTGAACCATCACAGGAACACACCGTACACTAAACCATCACAGGAACACACCGCACACTAATCCATCATAGAAACACACCGCAAACTGAACCATCACAGGAACACACCACTCACTGAACCATCACAGGAACACACCAAACACTGAACCATTACAGGAACACGCCACAAACTGAACCATCACAGGATCATGCCACACACTGAGCCATCACAAGAACACGCCACTCACTGAAACATCACAGGAACACACTGCACACTGAACCATCACTGGAACACACTGCACACTGAACCATCACAGGAACATACCACACACTGAACCATCACAGGAACACACTGCACACTGAATCATCATAGGAACAAACCACACACTGAACCATCAAAGGAACACACCGCACACTGAACCATCACAGGCGCACACTGCACACTGAACCATCACAGGAACACACCACACACTGAACCATCACAGGAACACACCACACACTGAACCATCGTAGGAACATGCCACATACTGAACTATCACAGGAACAGGCACACACTGTGCCACCACAAGAACACATCACACACTGAACCATCACAGGAACACACCGCACACTAAACCATTATAGGAACACACCGCACACAGAACCATCAAAGGAACACGCCACATACTGAACCATCACAGGAACACACCACTCACTGAACCATCACAGGAACACACCGTACACTGAACCATCACAGGAACACACCACACACTGAACCATCACAGGAACACACCACACAGTGAACCATCACAGAAACACACCGCACACTGAACCATCACAGGAACATACTGCTCACTGAACCATGACAGGAACATACTGCACATCGAACCATCACAGGAACACACCACACACTGAACCATCACAGGAACACACTGCACACCGAACCATCACAGGAACACACGACACACTGAACCATCACTGAAACACACCACACACTGAACCATCATAGGAACACATCTCACAATGAACCATGACAGGAACACACCACACACTGAACCATCGTAGGAACACGCCTCAAACTATGCCATCACAAGAACACACCACACACTGGACCATCACAGGTACACACCGCACACTAAAACTTTATAGGAACACACCACACACTGAAACACCAAAGGAACACGCCACATACTGAACCATCACAGGAACACACCATACACTGAACAATCACAGGAACACACCGTACACTGAACCATCACAGGAACACACCACACTCTGAATCATCACAGGAACGCACCACACACTGAACCATCACAGGAACACAGCACACAGTGAATCATCGCAGGAGCACACCACACACTGAACCATCACAAGAACACGCCACACACTGAGCCATCACAAGAACACATCATACACTGAACCATCACCGGAACACGTTACACACTGAACCATCACAGGAACATACCACACACTGAACCACCACAGGAACACACCACACACTGAACCATCACATGAACACAATGCACACTGAACCATCACAGGAACACACTGCGTACTGAACCATCACAGGAACACACCACACAGTGAACCATCACAGAAACACACCGCACACTGAACCATCACATGAACACAATGCACACTGAACCATGACAGGAACACACTGCACACCGAATCATCACAGGAACACACCACACACTGAACCATCACAGGAACACACTCCATACTGAACCATCACAGGAACACACCGCACACTGAACCATCACAGGAACACACCACACACTGAACCATCACAGGAACACACCACACACTGAACCATGACATGAACACACTGCACACCGAACCATCACAGGAACACACCACTCACTGAATCATCACAGAAACACACCACACACTGAACCATCACTGGAACACACTGCACACTGAACCATCACAGGAACGCACTGCACACTGAACCATCACAGGAACACACCACACACTGAACCATCACAGGAACACACCACTCACTGAACCATCATAGAAACACACCGCAAACTGAACCATCACAGGAACACACCACACACTGAACCATCACAGGAACACACCACTCACTGAACCATCACAGGAACACACCATACACTAAACCATCACAGGAACACACCACACACTGAACCATCACAGGAACACACCACACACTGAACCATCACAGGAACACACTGCAAACTGAGCCATCACAGGAACACACCACACACTGAACCATCATAGGAACACATCTCACAATGAACCATCACAAGAACACACCGCACACTTAACCATCACAGGAACACATCACACACTGAACCATCACAGGTACACACCGCACACTAAACCATTATAGGAACACACCACACACTGAAACATCAAAGGAACACGCCACATACTGAAGCATCACAGGAACACGCCACACACTGAAACATCACAGGAACACATTGCACACCGAATCATTACAGGAACACGCCACACGCTGAACTATCACAGGAACACACCACACACTAAACGATCACAGGAACATACTGCATACTGAACTATCACAGGAACACACCATACACTGAACCATCACAGGAACACATCTCACAATGAACCATCACAAGAACACACCGCACACTTAACCATCACAGGAACACACCACACACAGAACCATCACAGGAACACACTGCACACCGAACCATCACAGGAACACACGACACACTGAACCATCACTGAAACACACTGCACACTGAACCATCACAGGAACACACTGCACAATGAACCATAATAGGAACACATCACACACTGATCCACCACAGGAATACACTACACACTGAAACATGATGACAGGAACACACTGCACACTGAACCATCACAGGAACACACTCCATACTGAACCATCACAGGAACACACCGCACACTGAACCATCACAGGAACACACCACACACTGAACCATCACAGGAACACACCACACACTGAACCATGACAGGAACACACTGCACACCGAACCATCACAGGAACACACCACTCACTGAATCATCACAGAAACACACCACACACTGAACCATCACTGGAACACACTGCACACTGAACCATCACAGGAACGCACTGCACACTGAACCATCACAGGAACACACCACACACTGAACCATCACAGGAACACACCACTCACTGAACCATCACAGGAACACACCATACACTAAACCATCACAGGAACACACCACACACTAAACCATCATAGAAACACACCGCAAACTGAACCATCACAGGAACACACCACACACTGAACCATCACAGGAAAACACCACTCACTGAACCATCACAGGAACACACCATACACTAAACCATCACAGGAACACACCACACACTGAACCATCACAGGAACACACCACACACTGAACCATCACAGGAACACACTGCAAACTGAGCCATCACAGGAACACACCACACACTGAACCATCATAGGAACACATCTCACAATGAACCATCACAAGAACACACCGCACACTTAACCATCACAGGAACACATCACACACTGAACCATCACAGGTACACACCGCACACTAAACCATTATAGGAACACACCACACACTGAAACATCAAAGGAACACGCCACATACTGAAGCATCACAGGAACACGCCACACACTGAAACATCACAGGAACACATTGCACACCGAATCATTACAGGAACACGCCACACGCTGAACTATCACAGGAACACACCACACACTAAACGATCACAGGAACACACTGCATACTGAACTATCACAGGAACACACCATACACTGAACCATCACAGGAACACATCTCACAATGAACCATCACAAGAACACACCGCACACTTAACCATCACAGGAACACACCACACACAGAACCATCACAGGAACACACTGCACACCGAACCATCACAGGAACACACGACACACTGAACCATCACTGAAACACACTGCACACTGAACCATCACAGGAACACACTGCACAATGAACCATAATAGGAACACATCACACACTGATCCACCACAGGAATACACTACACACTGAAACATGATCACAGGAACACACTGCACACTGAACCATCACAGGAACACACCACACACTGAACTAACACAGGGATACACTACACAGAAACATGATGACAGGAACACACAACACACTGAACCATCACAGAACCAGGCCACACATTGAACCATCACAGGAACACGCCACACACTGAACCATCACAGGTACACACCACACACTGAACCATCACAGGAACACACCGCACACTGAACCATCACAGGAACACACCACACACTGAACCATGACAGGAACACACCACACACTGAACCATCACAGGAACACACCACTCACTGAACCATCATAGAAACACACCGCAAACTGAACCATCACAGGAACACACCACACACTGAACCATCACAGGAACACACCACTCACTGAACCATCACAGGAACACACCATACACTAAACCATCACAGGAACACACCACACACTGAACCATCACAGGAACACACCACACACTGAACCATCACAGGAACACACTGCAAACTGAGCCATCACAGGAACACACCACACACTGAACCATCATAGGAACACATCTCACAATGAACCATCACAAGAACACACCGCACACTTAACCATCACAGGAACACATCACACACTGAACCATCACAGGTACACACCGCACACTAAACCATTATAGGAACACACCACACACTGAAACATCAAAGGAACACGCCACATACTGAAGCATCACAGGAACACGCCACACACTGAAACATCACAGGAACACATTGCACACCGAATCATTACAGGAACACGCCACACGCTGAACTATCACAGGAACACACCACACACTAAACGATCACAGGAACATACTGCATACTGAACTATCACAGGAACACACCATACACTGAACCATCACAGGAACACATCTCACAATGAACCATCACAAGAACACACCGCACACTTAACCATCACAGGAACACACCACACACAGAACCATCACAGGAACACACTGCACACCGAACCATCACAGGAACACACGACACACTGAACCATCACTGAAACACACTGCACACTGAACCATCACAGGAACACACTGCACAATGAACCATAATAGGAACACATCACACACTGATCCACCACAGGAATACACTACACACTGAAACATGATGACAGGAACACACTGCACACTGAACCATCACAGGAACACACTCCATACTGAACCATCACAGGAACACACCGCACACTGAACCATCACAGGAACACACCACACACTGAACCATCACAGGAACACACCACACACTGAACCATGACAGGAACACACTGCACACCGAACCATCACAGGAACACACCACTCACTGAATCATCACAGAAACACACCACACACTGAACCATCACTGGAACACACTGCACACTGAACCATCACAGGAACGCACTGCACACTGAACCATCACAGGAACACACCACACACTGAACCATCACAGGAACACACCACTCACTGAACCATCACAGGAACACACCATACACTAAACCATCACAGGAACACACCACACACTAAACCATCATAGAAACACACCGCAAACTGAACCATCACAGGAACACACCACACACTGAACCATCACAGGAAAACACCACTCACTGAACCATCACAGGAACACACCACACACTAAACCATCACAGGAACACACCACACACTGAACCATCACAGGAACACACCACACACTGAACCATCACAGGAACACACTGCAAACTGAGCCATCACAGGAACACACCACACACTGAACCATCATAGGAACACATCTCACAATGAACCATCACAAGAACACACCGCACACTTAACCATCACAGGAACACATCACACACTGAACCATCACAGGTACACACCGCACACTAAACCATTATAGGAACACACCACACACTGAAACATCAAAGGAACACGCCACATACTGAAGCATCACAGGAACACGCCACACACTGAAACATCACAGGAACACATTGCACACCGAATCATTACAGGAACACGCCACACGCTGAACTATCACAGGAACACACCACACACTAAACGATCACAGGAACACACTGCATACTGAACTATCACAGGAACACACCATACACTGAACCATCACAGGAACACATCTCACAATGAACCATCACAAGAACACACCGCACACTTAACCATCACAGGAACACACCACACACAGAACCATCACAGGAACACACTGCACACCGAACCATCACAGGAACACACGACACACTGAACCATCACTGAAACACACTGCACACTGAACCATCACAGGAACACACTGCACAATGAACCATAATAGGAACACATCACACACTGATCCACCACAGGAATACACTACACACTGAAACATGATGACAGGAACACACTGCACACTGAACCATCACAGGAACACACCACACACTGAACTAACACAGGGATACACTACACAGAAACATGATGACAGGAACACACAACACACTGAACCATCACAGAACCAGGCCACACATTGAACCATCACAGGAACACGCCACACACTGAACCATCACAGGTACACACCACACACTGAACCATCACAGGAACACACCGCACACTGAACCATCACAGGAACACACCACACACTGAACCATGACAGGAACACACCAGACACTGAACCATCACAGGAATACACCACACACTGAACCATCACAGGAACACACAGCATACTGAACCATCACAGGAACACACCACACACTGAACCATCACAGGAACACACCACACACTGAACCATCACAAGAACACACCGCACACTGAACCATCACAGGAACACACCACACACTGAACCATCACAGGTACACACCGCACACTAAACCATTATAGGAACACACCACACACTGAAACATCAAAAAACACGCCACATACTGAACCATCACAGGAACACGCCACACACTGAAACATCACAGGAACACATTGCACACCGAATCATTACACGAACACGCCACACGCTGAACTATTACAGGAACACACCACACACTAAACGAGCACAGGAACACACTGCATACTGAACTATCACAGGAACACACCACACACTGAACCATCACAGGAACACACTGCAAACTGAGCCATCACAGGAACACACCACACACTGAACCATCATAGGAACACATCTCACAATGAACCATCACAAGAACACACCGCACACTTAACCATCACAGGAACACATCACACACTGAACCATCACAGGTACACACCGCACACTAAACCATTATAGGAACACACCACACACTGAAACATCAAAGGAACACGCCACATACTGAAGCATCACAGGAACACGCCACACACTGAAACATCACAGGAACACATTGCACACCGAATCATTACAGGAACACGCCACACGCTGAACTATCACAGGAACACACCACACACTAAACGATCACAGGAACATACTGCATACTGAACTATCACAGGAACACACCATACACTGAACCATCACAGGAACACATCTCACAATGAACCATCACAAGAACACACCGCACACTTAACCATCACAGGAACACACCACACACAGAACCATCACAGGAACACACTGCACACCGAACCATCACAGGAACACACGACACACTGAACCATCACTGAAACACACTGCACACTGAACCATCACAGGAACACACTGCACAATGAACCATAATAGGAACACATCACACACTGATCCACCACAGGAATACACTACACACTGAAACATGATGACAGGAACACACTGCACACTGAACCATCACAGGAACACACTCCATACTGAACCATCACAGGAACACACCGCACACTGAACCATCACAGGAACACACCACACACTGAACCATCACAGGAACACACCACACACTGAACCATGACAGGAACACACTGCACACCGAACCATCACAGGAACACACCACTCACTGAATCATCACAGGAACACACCACACACTGAACCATCACTGGAACACACTGCACACTGAACCATCACAGGAACGCACTGCACACTGAACCATCACAGGAACACACCACACACTGAACCATCACAGGAACACACCACTCACTGAACCATCACAGGAACACACCATACACTAAACCATCACAGGAACACACCACACACTAAACCATCATAGAAACACACCGCAAACTGAACCATCACAGGAACACACCACACACTGAACCATCACAGGAAAACACCACTCACTGAACCATCACAGGAACACACCATACACTAAACCATCACAGGAACACACCACACACTGAACCATCACAGGAACACACCACACACTGAACCATCACAGGAACACACTGCAAACTGAGCCATCACAGGAACACACCACACACTGAACCATCACAGGAACACATCTCACAATGAACCATCACAAGAACACACCGCACACTTAACCATCACAGGAACACATCACACACTGAACCATCACAGGTACACACCGCACACTAAACCATTATAGGAACACACCACACACTGAACCATCAAAGGAACACGCCACATACTGAAGCATCACAGGAACACGCCACACACTGAAACATCACAGGAACACATTGCACACCGAATCATTACAGGAACACGCCACACGCTGAACTATCACAGGAACACACCACACACTAAACGATCACAGGAACACACTGCATACTGAACTATCACAGGAACACACCATACACTGAACCATCACAGGAACACATCTCACAATGAACCATCACAAGAACACACCGCACACTTAACCATCACAGGAACACACCACACACAGAACCATCACAGGAACACACTGCACACCGAACCATCACAGGAACACACGACACACTGAACCATCACTGAAACACACTGCACACTGAACCATCACAGGAACACACTGCACAATGAACCATAATAGGAACACATCACACACTGATCCACCACAGGAATACACTACACACTGAAACATGATGACAGGAACACACTGCACACTGAACCATCACAGGAACACACCACACACTGAACTAACACAGGGATACACTACACAGAAACATGATGACAGGAACACACAACACACTGAACCATCACAGAACCAGGCCACACATTGAACCATCACAGGAACACGCCACACACTGAACCATCACAGGTACACACCACACACTGAACCATCACAGGAACACACCGCACACTGAACCATCACAGGAACACACCACACACTGAACCATGACAGGAACACACCACACACTGAACCATCACAGGAACACACCACTCACTGAACCATCATAGAAACACACCGCAAACTGAACCATCACAGGAACACACCACACACTGAACCATCACAGGAACACACCACTCACTGAACCATCACAGGAACACACCATACACTAAACCATCACAGGAACACACCACACACTGAACCATCACAGGAACACACCACACACTGAACCATCACAGGAACACACTGCAAACTGAGCCATCACAGGAACACACCACACACTGAACCATCACAGGAACACATCTCACAATGAACCATCACAAGAACACACCGCACACTTAACCATCACAGGAACACATCACACACTGAACCATCACAGGTACACACCGCACACTAAACCATTATAGGAACACACCACACACTGAAACATCAAAGGAACACGCCACATACTGAAGCATCACAGGAACACGCCACACACTGAAACATCACAGGAACACATTGCACACCGAATCATTACAGGAACACGCCACACGCTGAACTATCACAGGAACACACCACACACTAAACGATCACAGGAACATACTGCATACTGAACTATCACAGGAACACACCATACACTGAACCATCACAGGAACACATCTCACAATGAACCATCACAAGAACACACCGCACACTTAACCATCACAGGAACACACCACACACAGAACCATCACAGGAACACACTGCACACCGAACCATCACAGGAACACACGACACACTGAACCATCACTGAAACACACTGCACACTGAACCATCACAGGAACACACTGCACAATGAACCATAATAGGAACACATCACACACTGATCCACCACAGGAATACACTACACACTGAAACATGATGACAGGAACACACTGCACACTGAACCATCACAGGAACACACCACACACTGAACCATCACAGGAACACACCGCACACTGAACCATCACAGGAACACACCACACACTGAACCATCACAGGAACACACCACACACTGAACCATGACAGGAACACACTGCACACCGAACCATCACAGGAACACACCACTCACTGAATCATCACAGAAACACACCACACACTGAACCATCACTGGAACACACTGCACACTGAACCATCACAGGAACGCACTGCACACTGAACCATCACAGGAACACACCACACACTGAACCATCACAGGAACACACCACTCACTGAACCATCACAGGAACACACCATACACTAAACCATCACAGGAACACACCACACACTAAACCATCATAGAAACACACCGCAAACTGAACCATCACAGGAACACACCACACACTGAACCATCACAGGAAAACACCACTCACTGAACCATCACAGGAACACACCACACACTAAACCATCACAGGAACACACCACACACTGAACCATCACAGGAACACACCACACACTGAACCATCACAGGAACACACTGCAAACTGAGCCATCACAGGAACACACCACACACTGAACCATCACAGGAACACATCTCACAATGAACCATCACAAGAACACACCGCACACTTAACCATCACAGGAACACATCACACACTGAACCATCACAGGTACACACCGCACACTAAACCATTATAGGAACACACCACACACTGAAACATCAAAGGAACACGCCACATACTGAAGCATCACAGGAACACGCCACACACTGAAACATCACAGGAACACATTGCACACCGAATCATTACAGGAACACGCCACACGCTGAACTATCACAGGAACACACCACACACTAAACGATCACAGGAACACACTGCATACTGAACTATCACAGGAACACACCATACACTGAACCATCACAGGAACACATCTCACAATGAACCATCACAAGAACACACCGCACACTTAACCATCACAGGAACACACCACACACAGAACCATCACAGGAACACACTGCACACCGAACCATCACAGGAACACACGACACACTGAACCATCACTGAAACACACTGCACACTGAACCATCACAGGAACACACTGCACAATGAACCATAATAGGAACACATCACACACTGATCCACCACAGGAATACACTACACACTGAAACATGATGACAGGAACACACTGCACACTGAACCATCACAGGAACACACCACACACTGAACTAACACAGGGATACACTACACAGAAACATGATGACAGGAACACACAACACACTGAACCATCACAGAACCAGGCCACACATTGAACCATCACAGGAACACGCCACACACTGAACCATCACAGGTACACACCACACACTGAACCATCACAGGAACACACCGCACACTGAACCATCACAGGAACACACCACACACTGAACCATGACAGGAACACACCAGACACTGAACCATCACAGGAATACACCACACACTGAACCATCACAGGAACACACAGCATACTGAACCATCACAGGAACACACCACACACTGAACCATCACAGGAACACACCACACACTGAACCATCACAAGAACACACCGCACACTGAACCATCACAGGAACACACCACACACTGAACCATCACAGGTACACACCGCACACTAAACCATTATAGGAACACACCACACACTGAAACATCAAAAAACACGCCACATACTGAACCATCACAGGAACACGCCACACACTGAAACATCACAGGAACACATTGCACACCGAATCATTACACGAACACGCCACACGCTGAACTATTACAGGAACACACCACACACTAAACGAGCACAGGAACACACTGCATACTGAACTATCACAGGAACACACCACACACTGAACCATCAAAGGTACACACCGCACACTAAACCATTATAGGAACACACCACAAACTGAAACATCAAAGGAACACGCAACATACGGAACCATCACAGGAACACGCCACACACTGAAACATCACAGGAACACATTGCACACCGAATCATTACAGGAACACGCCACACGCTGAACTATCACAGGAACACACTCCATACTGAACCATCACAGGAACACACCACAAACTGAACAATCACAGGAACACACCGTACACTGAACCATCACAGGAACACACCACACACTGAACCATCACAGGAACACACCACACAGTGAACCATCACAGAAACACACCGCACACTGAACCATCACAGGAACATACCGCTCACTGAACCATGACAGGAACATACTGCACACCGAACCATCACAGGAACACACCACACACTGAACCATCACAGGAACACACTGCACACCGAACCATCACAGGAACACACGACACACTGAACCATCACTGAAACACACTGCACACTGAACCATCACAGGAACACACCACACACTGAACCATCACAGGAATACACTACACACTGAAACATGATGACAGGAACACACTGCACACTGAACCATCACAGGAACACACCACACACTGAACCATCATAGGAACACATCTCACAATGAACCATGACAGGAACACACCACACACTGAACCATCGTAGGAACACTCCTCATACTATGCCATCACAAGAACACACCACACACTGGACCATCACAGGTACACACCGCACACTAAAACTTTATAGGAACACACCACACACTGAAACATCAAAGGAACACGCCACATACTGAAACATCACAGGAACACATCATACACTGAACCATCACAGGAACACGCCACACACTGAAACATCACAGGAACACATTGCACACTGAATCATCACAGGAACACGCCACACGCTGAACTATCACAGGAACATACCACACACTGAACCATCACAGGAACACACTCCATACTGAACTATCACAGGAACACACCATACACTGAACAATCACAGGAACACACCGTACACTGAACCATCACAGGAACACACCACATTCTGAATCATCACAGGAACGCACCACACACTGAACCATCACAGGAACACAGCACACACTGAATCATCGCAGGAGCACACCACACACTGAACCATCACAAGAACACGCCACACACTGAACCATCACAAGAACACATCATACACTGAACCATCACCGGAACACGTTACACACTGAACCATCACAGGAACATACCACACCCTGAACCACCACAGGAACACACCACACACTGAACCATCACATGAACACAATGCACACTGAACCATCACAGGAACACGCCACACACTGAACCATCACAGGAACACACCACACACTGAACCATCACAGAAACACACCGCACACTGAACCATCACTGGAACACACCGCACACTGAACCATGACAGGAACACACTGCACACCGAATCATCACAGGAACACACCACACACTGAACCATCACAGGAACACACTCCATACTGAACCATCACAGGAACACACCGCACACTGAACCATCACAGGAACACACCACACACTGAACCATCACAGGAACACACCACACACTGAACCATGACAGGAACACACTGCACACCGAACCATCACAGGAACACACCACTCACTGAATCATCACAGAAACACACCACACACTGAACCATCACTGGAACACAGTGCACAATGAACCATAATAGGAACACACCACACACTGAACCATTACAGGACACACCACGCACTGAACCATCATAGGAACACACCACACACTGAACCATTACAGGAACACACCGCACACTGAACTATTACAGGACACACCACGCACTGAACCATCATAGGTACACGCCACACACTGAACCATTACAGGAACACACTGCACACTGAACCATCACAGGAACACACCACTCACTGAACCATCACAGGAACACACTGTGCACTGAACCATCACAGGAAAACACCACACACTGAACCATCACAGGATCACATCACATACTGAACCATCAAAGGAACACACCGCACACTGATCCATCACAGGAACACACTGCACACTGAACCATCACAGGAACACACCACACACTGAACCATCACAGGAACACACTCCATACTGAACCATCACAGGAACACACCGCACACTGAACCATCACAGGAACACACCACACACTGAACCATCACAGGAACACACCACACAGTGAACCATCACAGAAACACACCGCACACTGAACCATCACAGGAACACACCGCACACTGAACCATGACAGGAACACACTGCACACCGAACCATCACAGGAACACACCACTCACTGAATCATCACAGAAACACACCACACACTGAACCATCACAGGAACACACCACTCACTGAACCATCACAGGAACACACCGTACACTAAACCATCACAGGAACACACCGCACACTAAACCATCATAGAAACACACCGCAAACTGAACCATCAAAGGAACACACCACTCACTGAACCATCACAGGAACACACCACACACTGAACCATCACAGGAACACGCCACAAACTGAACCATCACAGGATCATGCCACACACTGAGCCATCACAAGAACACGCCACTCACTGAAACATCACAGGAACACACTGCACACTGAACCATCACTGGAACACACTGCACACTGAATCATCATAGGAACAAACCACACACTGAACCATCACAGGAACACACCACACACTGAACCAGCACAGGAACACACCACACACTGAACCATCACAGGAACACACCACACACCGAACTATCACAGGAACACACCACACACTGAACCATAACAGGAATACACTACACCCTGAAGCATGTTGACAGGAACACACCACACACTGAACCATCACAGGAACACACCACACACTGACCCATCACGGGACCACACTGCACACCGAACCATCACAGGAACACGCCACACACTGAACCATGACAGGAACACAACGCACACTGAACCATCACAGGACACACCACGCACTGAAACATCAAAGGAACACATCGCACACTGAACCTACACAGGAACCCACTAGACACTGAACCAACAACGGAACACGCCACACACTGAACCATCACAGGAACACACCACACACTGAACCATGACAGGAACACACCACACACTGAACCATCACAGGAACACACAGCATACTGAACCATCACAGGAACACACCACACACTGAAACATCACAGGAACACACCGCACACCGAGCTATCATAGGAACACACCAGACACTGAACCAACACAGGAACACACTACACACTGAACCATCACAGGAACACACCACACACTGAACCATCACAGGAACACACCGCACACCGAACTATCACAGGAACACACCAGATACTGAACCAACACAGGAAGACACTACACACTGAACCATCAGAGGAAAACACCGCACACTGAACCATCACAGGAATACACCACACACTGAAACATCACGGGAACACACCGCGCACTGAACCATCACATGACACACCACACACTGAACCATCACAGGAACACACTACGCACAGAACCATCACAGCAACACACTGCACACTGAACCATCACAGGAACACACCACTCACTGAACCATCACAGGAACACACCATGAACTGAACCATCACCGGAACAGACCACTCACTGAACCATCACAGGAACACACCACGCACTGAACCATTACAGGAACACGCCACAAACTGAACCATCGCAGGATCACGCCACACACTGACCCATCACAAGAACACACCACTCACTGAAACATCACAGGAACACACTGCACACTGAACCATCACAGGAACACTCAACACAGTGAACCATTACTGGAACACACTGCACACTGAACCATCACAGGAACACACCACACACTGAACCATCACAGGAACACACCGCACACTGAACCATCACAGGAACACACCGCACACTGAACCATCACAGGAAAACACCACACACTGAACCATCACAGGAACACTCAACACAGTGAACCATCACTGGAACACACTGCACACTGAACCATCACAGGAACACACCACACACTGAATCATCAAAGGAATACACTACTCTCTGAAACGTGATGACAAGAACACACTGCACACTGAACCATCACAGGAACACACCACACACTGAACCATCACATGAACACATTGCACACTGAACCATCACAGGAACACACTGCACACTGAACCATCACAGGAACACACCACACACTGAACCATCACAGGAACACTCAACACAGTGAACCATCACTGGAACACACTGCACACTGAACCATCACAGGAACACACCACACACTGAACCATCACAGGAACACACCACACACTGAACCATCATAGGAACACATCTCACAATGAACCATGACAGGAACACACCACACACTGAACCATCGTAGGAACACGCCTCATACTATGCCATCACAAGAACACACCACACACTGGACCATCACAGGTACACACCGCACACTAAAACTTTATAGGAACACACCACACACTGAAACATCAAAGGAACACGCCACATACTGAAACATCACAGGAACACATCATACACTGAACCATCACAGGAACACGCCACACACTGAAACATCACAGGAACACATTGCACACTGAATCATCACAGGAACACGCCACACGCTGAACTATCACAGGAACACACCACACACTGAACCATCACAGGAACACACTCCATACTGAACTATCACAGGAACACACCATACACTGAACAATCACAGGAACACACCGTACACTGAACCATCACAGGAACGCACCACACACTGAACCATCACAGGAACACAGCACACACTGAATCATCGCAGGAGCACACCACACACTGAACCATCACAAGAACACGCCACACACTGAACCATCACAAGAACACATCAAACACTGAACCATCACCGGAACACGTTACACACTGAACCATCACAGGAACATACCACACACTGAACCATCACATGAACACAATGCACACTGAACCATCACAGGAACACGCCACACACTGAACCATCACAGGAACACACCACACACTGAACCATCACAGAAACACACCGCACACTGAACCATCACTGGAACACACCGCACACTGAACCATGACAGGAACACACTGCACACCGAATCATCACAGGAACACACCACACACTGAACCATCACATGAACACAATGCACACTGAACCATCACAGGAACACGCCACACACTGAACCATCACAGGAACACACCACACACTGAACCATCACAGAAACACACCGCACACTGAACCATCACTGGAACACACCACTCACTGAACCATCACAGGAACACACTGCACACTGAACCATTACAGGAACACGCCACAAACTGAACCATCACAGGATCATGCCACACACTGAGCCATCACAAGAACACGCCACTCACTGAAACATCACAGGAACACACTGCACACTGAACCATCACTGGAACACACTGCACACTGAACCATCACAGGAACATACCACACACTGAACCATCACAGGAACACACTGCACACTGAATCATCATAGGAACAAACCACACACTGAACCATCAAAGGAACACACCGCACACTGAACCATCACAGGAACACACCACACACTGAACCATCGTAGGAACATGCCACATACTGAACTATCACAGGAACAGGCACACACTGTGCCACCACAAGAACACACCACACACTGAACCATCACAGGAACACACCGCACACTAAACCATTATACGAACACACCACACACAGAACCATCAAAGGAACACGCCACATACTGTACCATCACAGGAACACACCACTCACTGAACCATCACAGGAACACACCGTACACTGAACCATCACAGGAACACACCACACACTGAACCATCACAGGAGCACACCACACAGTGAACCATCACAGAAACACACTGCACACCGAACCATCACAGGAACACACGACACACTGAACCATCACTGAAACACACCACACACTGAACCATCATAGGAACACATCTCACAATGAACCATGACAGGAACACACCACACACTGAACCATCATAGGAACACGCCTCATACTATGCCATCACAAGAACACACCACACACTGGACCATCACAGGTACACACCGCACACTAAAACTTTATAGGAACACACCACACACTGAAACATCAAAGGAACACGCCACATACTGAAACATCACAGGAACACATCATACACTGAACCATCACAGGAACACGCCACACACTGAAACATCACAGGAACACATTGCACACTGAATCATCACAGGAACACGCCACACGCTGAACTATCACAGGAACACACCACACACTGAACCATCACAGGAACACACTCCATACTGAACTATCACAGGAACACACCATACACTGAACAATCACAGGAACACACCGTACACTGAACCATCACAGGAACACACCACACTCTGAATCATCACAGGAACGCACCACACACTGAACCATCACAGGAACACAGCACACACTGAATCATCGCAGGAGCACACCACACACTGAACCATCACAAGAACACGCCACACACTGAACCATCACAAGAACACATCATACACTGAACCATCACCGGAACACGTTACACACTGAACCATCACAGGAACATACCACACACTGAACCATCACATGAACACAATGCACACTGAACCATCACAGGAACACGCCACACACTGAACCATCACGGGAACACACCACACACTGAACCATCACAGAAACACACCGCACACTGAACCATCACTGGAACACACCGCACACTGAACCATGACAGGAACACACTGCACACCGAATCATCACAGGAACACACCACACACTGAACCATCACATGAACACAATGCACACTGAACCATCACAGGAACACGCCACACACTGAACCATCACAGGAACACACCACACACTGAACCATCACAGAAACACACCGCACACTGAACCATCACTGGAACACACCGCACACTGAACCATGACAGGAACACACTGCACACCGAATCATCACAGGAACACACCACACACTGAACCATCACAGGAACACACTCCATACTGAACCATCACAGGAACACACCGCACACTGAACCATCACAGGAACACACCACACACTGAACCATCACAGGAACACACCACACACTGAACCATGACAGGAACACACTGCACACTGAACCATCACAGGAACACACTGCACACTGAACCATCACAGGAACACACCACACACTGAACCATCACAGGAACACACCACTCACTGAACCATCACAGGAACACACCATACACTAAACCATCACAGGAACACACCACAAACTAAACCATCATAGAAACACACCGCAAACTGAACCATCACAGGAACACACCACTCACTGAACCATCACAGGAACACACCACACACTGAACCATTACAGGAACACGCCACAAACTGAACAATCACAGGCTCATGCCACACACTGAGCCATCACAAGAACACGCCACTCACTGAAACATCACAGGAACACACTGCACACTGAACCATCACTGGAACACACTGCACACTGAACCATCACAGGAACATACCACACACTGAACCATCACAGGAACACACTGCACACTGAATCATCATAGGAACAAACCACACACTGAACCATCAAAGGAACACACCGCACACTGAACCATCACAGGCGCACACTGCACACTGAACCATCACAGGAACACACCACACACTGAACCATCGTAGGAACATGCCACATACTGAACTATCACAGGAACAGGAACACACTGTGCCACCACAAGAACACACCATACACTGAACCATCACAGGAACACACCGCACACTAAACCATTATAGGAACACACCACACACAGAACCATCAAAGGAACACGCCACATACTGTACCATCACAGGAACACACCACTCACTGAACCATCACAGGAACACACCGTACACTGAACCATCACAGGAACACACCACACACTGAACCATCACAGGAACACACCACACAGTGAACCATCACAGAAACACACCGCACACTGAACCATCACAGGAACATACCGCTCACTGAACCATGACAGGAACATACTGCACACCGAACCATCACAGGAACACACCACACACTGAACCATCACAGGAACACACTTCACACCGAACCATCACAGGAACACACTCCATACTGAACTATCACAGGAACACACCATACACTGAACAATCACAGGAACACACCGTACACTGAACCATCACAGGAACACACCACACTCTGAATCATCACAGGAACGCACCACACACTGAACCATCACAGGAACACACCACACACTGAACCATCACAGGAACACAGCACACACTGAATCATCGCAGGAGCACACCACACACTGAACCATCACAAGAACACGCCACACACTGAACCATCACAAGAACACATCATACACTGAACCATCACCGGAACACGTTACACACTGAACCATCACAGGAACATACCACACACTGAACCACCACAGGAACGCACCACACACTGAACCATCACATGAACACAATGCACACTGAACCATCACAGGAACACACTGCATACTGAACCATCACAGGAACACACCACACAGTGAACCATCACAGAAACACACCGCACACTGAACCATCACTGGAACACACCGCACACTGAACCATCACAGGAACACACTGCACACCGAATCATCAAAGGAACACACCACACACTGAACCATCACTGGAACACACTGCACACTGAACCATCACAGGAACACAGTGCACAATGAACCATAATAGGAACACATCACACACTGATCCATCACAGGAATACACTACACACTGAAACATGATGACAGGAACACACTGCACACTGAACCATCACAGGAACACACCACACACTGAACCATTACAGGACACACCACGCACTGAACCATCATAGGAACACACCACACACTGAACCATTACAGGAACACACTGCACACTGAACCATCACAGGAACACACCGCACACTGAACTATTACAGGACACACCACGCACTGAACCATCATAGGAACACACCACACACTGAACCATTACAGGAACACACTGCACACTGAACCATCACAGGAACACACCACTCACTGAACCATCACAGGAACACACTCCATACTGAACCATCACAGGAACACACCGCACACTGAACCATCACAGGAACACACCACACACTGAACCATCATCGGAACACACCACACAGTGAACCATCACAGAAACACACCGCACACTGAACCATCACAGGAACACACCGCACACTGAACAATGACAGGAACACACTGCACACCGAACCATCACAGGAACACACCACTCACTGAACCATCATCGGAACACACCACTCACTGAATCATCACAGAAACACACCACACACTGAACCATCACAGGAACACACCACTCACTGAACCATCACAGGAACACACCGTACACTAAACCATCACAGGAACACACCGCACACTAAACCATCATAGAAACACACCGCAAACTGAACCATCACATGAACACACCACTCACTGAACCATCACAGGAACACACCACGCACTGAACCATTACAGGAACACGCCACAAACTGAACCATCACAGGATCATGCCACACACTGAGCCATCACAAGAACACGCCACTCACTGAAAAATCACAGGAACACACTGCACACTGAACCATCACTGGAACACACTGCACACTGAATCATCACAGGAACACACCACACACTGAACCATCACAGGAACACACCACACACTGAACCATCACAGGAACACACCACACACCGAACTATCACAGGAACACACCACACACTGAACCATCACAGGAATACACTACACCCTGAAGCATGTTGACAGGAACACACCACACACTGAACCATCACAGGAACACACCACACACTGACCCATCACGGGACCACACTGCACACCGAACCATCACAGGAACACGCCACACACTGAACCATGACAGGAACACAACGCACACTGAACCATCGCAGGACACACCACGCACTGAAACATCAAAGGAACACATCGCACACTGAACCTACGCAGGAACCCACTAGACACTGAACCAACAACGGAACACGCCACACACTGAACCATCACAGGAACACACCACACACTGAACCATGACAGGAACACACCACACACTGAACCATCACAGGAACACACAGCATACTGAACCATCACAGGAACACACCACACACTGAAACATCACAGGAACACACCGCAGACCGAGCTATCATAGGAACACACCAGACACTGAACCAACACAGGAACACACTACACACTGAACCATCACAGGAACACACCACACACTGAACCATCACAGGAACACACCGCACACCGAACTATCACAGGAACACACCAGACACTGAACCAACACAGGAAGACACTACACACTGAACCATCAGAGGAAAACACCGCACACTGAACCATCACAGGAATACACTACACGCTGAAACATGATGACAGGAACACACCACACACTGAACCATCACAGGAACACACCACACACTGAAACATCACGGGAACACACCGCGCACTGAACCATCACATGACACACCACACACTGAACCATCACAGGAACACACTACGCACAGAACCATCACAGCAACACACTGCACACTGAACCATCACAGGAACACACCACTCACTGAACCATCACAGGAACACACCATGAACTGAACCATCACCGGAACAGACCACTCACTGAACCATCACAGGAACACACCACGCACTGAACCATTACAGGAACACGCCACAAACTGAACCATCGCAGGATCATGCCACACACTGACCCATCACAAGAACACACCACTCACTGAAACATCACAGGACCACACTGCACACTGAACCATCACAGGAACACTCAACACAGTGAACCATTACTGGAACACACTGCACACTGAACCATCACAGGAACACACCACACACTGAACCATCACAGGAACACACCGCACACTGAACCATCCCAGGAACACACCGCACACTGAACCATCACAGGAAAACACCACACACAGAACCATCACAGGAACACTCAACACAGTGAACCATCACTGGAACACACTGCACACTGAACCATCACAGGAACACACCACACACTGAATCATCAAAGGAATACACTACTCTCTGAAACGTGATGACAAGAACACACTGCACACTGAACCATCACAGGAACACACCACACACTGAACCATCACATGAACACAATGCACACTGAACCATCACAGGAACACACCACACACTGAACTATCACAGGAATACACTACACGCTGAAACATGATGACAGGAACACACCACACACTGAACCATCACAGGAACACACTGCAATCTGAACCATCACAGGAACACACCACTCACTGAACCATCACGGGAACACACCACACACTGAACCATAACAGGACACACCACACACTGAACCATCACAGGAACACACTACACACTGATCCTTCTCAGGAGCACACCACACACTGAACCATCACAAGAACATGCCACACACTGAAACATCACAGGAACACACTGCACACTGAACCATCACTGGAACACACTGCACACTAAACCATCACTGGAACACACTGCACACTGAACCATCACAGGAACAGACCGCAAACTGAACCATCACAGGAACACACCGCACACTGAACCTTCACAGGAACACACAGCACACTGATCCATCACAGGAACACACCGCACACTGAACCATCAGAGGAACACACAGCATACTGAACCATCACAGGAACACACCGCACATTGAACCATCACAGGAACACACCACACACTGAACCATCACGGGAACACGCCACACACTGAACCATAACAGGAACACACTGCACACAGAACCATCACAGGAACGCACTGCACACTGAACCATCAAAGGAACACACCACACACTGAACCATCACAGGAACACACCACACACTGAACCATCACATGAACACAATGCACACTGAACCATCACGGGAACACACCACACACTGAACCATCACAGGAACACTCAACACAGTGAACCATCACTGGAACACACTGCACACTGAACCATCACAGGAACACACCACACACTGAACCATCACAGGAACACACCGCACACTGAACCATCACAGGAAAACACCACACACTGAACCATCACAGGAATTCATCGCATGCTGAACCATCACAGGAACACACCACACACTGAATCATCAAAGGAATACACTACACTCTGAAACGTGATGACAAGAACACACTGCACACTGAACCATCACAGGAACACACCACACACTGAACTATCACAGGAATACAATACACACATTGAAACATGATGACAGGAACGCACTTCATACTGAATCATCACAGGAATACACTACACAGAAACATGACGACAGGAACATATCACACACTGAACAATCACAGGAACACGCCAAACACTGAACCACCACAGGAACACACCACACACTGAACCATCACAGGAACACACCACACACTAAACCATCATAGGAACACACCATACACTGAATCATCATAGGAACACGCCACATACTGAACCATCACAGGAACACACCGCACACTGAACCATCACAGGAAAACACCACCCACTGAACCATCACAGGAATTCATCGCATGCTGAACCATCACAGGAACACACCACACACTGAATCATCAAAGGAATACACTACACTCTGAAACGTGATGACAAGAACACACTGCACACTGAACCATCACAGGAACACACCACACACTGAACTATCACAGGAATACAATACACACATTGAAACATGATGACAGGAACGCACTTCATACTGAATCATCACAGGAATACACTACACAGAAACATGACGACAGGAACATATCACACACTGAACAATCACAGGAACACGCCAAACACTGAACCACCACAGGAACAAACCACACACTGAACCATCACAGGAACACACCACACACTAAACCATCATAGGAACACACCATACACTGAATCATCATAGGAACACGCCACACACTAAACCATCATAGGAACACACCATACACTGAATCATCATAGGAACACGCCACATACTGAACCATCACAGGAACACACCACACACTGAATCATCACAGGAACACGCCACGCACTGAACCATCACAGGAACACGCAACACACTGAACCATCACAGGAACACACCACACACTGAAACATCACAGGAACACATCACACACTGAACCATCGCAGGAACACACCACACACTAAACCATCATAGGGACACACCACACACTGAATCATCATAGGAACACGTCACATACTAAACCATCACAGGAACACACCGCACACTGAACCATCACAGGAATACTCCGCACACTGAACCATCACAGGAACACACCACACACTGAACCATCACGGGAACACACTGCACACAGAACCATCACAGGAACACACTGCACACTGAACCATCACAGGAACACACCACTCACTGAACCATCATAGTAACATAGAACACTGAACCATCACAGGAACACACTACACACTGAACCTTCTCAGGAACACACCACACACTGAACCATCACAAGAACATGCCACACACTGAAACATCACAGGAACACACTGCACACTGAACCATCACTGGAACACACTGCACACTGAACCATCACAGGAACACACCACACACTGAACCATCACAGGAATACACTGCACACTGAAACATCACAGGAACACACTGCACAATGAACCAACACAGGAACACACCACACACTTAACCATCACAGGAACGCACCACACACTGAACAATCACAGAAACACACCACACACTGAACCATCACAGGAATACACTACACACTGAACCACCACAGGAACACACCACACACTGAACAATCACAGGAAGACACTGCACACTGAACCATCACAGGAACACACCGCATATTTAAATATCACAGGAACGCACTGCACACTGAACCATCACAAGAACATGCCACACACTGAACCATCACAGGAACACACTGCACACTGAACCATCACTGGAACACACTGCACACTAAACCATCACAGGAACACACCACACACTGAACAATCACAGGAAGACACTGCACACTGAACCATCACAGAAACACACTGCACAATGAACAATCACAGGAACACACCACACACTGAACCATCACAGGAACACACTGCACACAGAACCATCACAGGAACACACTGCGCACTGAACCATCACAGGAACACACCACTCAGTGAACAATCACAGGAAGACACTGCACACTGAACCATCACAGAAACACACTGCACAATGAACAATCACAGGAACACACCACACAATGAACAATCACAGGAAGACACTGCACACTGAACCATCACAGAAACACACTGCACAATGAACAATCACAGGAACACACTGCACAATGAACCATCACAGGAATACACTACACGCTGAAACATGATGACAGGAACACACCACACTCTGAACCACCACAGGAATACTCCGCACACTGAACCATCACAGGAACACACCACACACTGAACCATCACAGGAATACACTACACGCTGAAACATGATGACAGGAACACACCACACACTGAACCACCACAGGAATACTCCGCACACTGAACCATCACAGGAACACACCACACACTGAACCATCACGGGAACACACCACACACTGAACCATCACAGAAACACGCCACACACTGAACCATCACAGGAAAATGCCACACACTGAACCATCACAGGAACACACCGCAAACTGAACCATCACAGGAACACACCGCACACCGAACTATCACAAGAACACGCCAGACACTGAACCAACACAGGAACACACTGCACACTGAACCATCACAGGAACACACCACACACTGAACCATCACAGGAATACACTACACGCTGAAACATGATGACAGGAACACACCACACACTGAACCACCACAGGAATACTCCGCACACTGAACCATCACAGGAACACACCACACACTGAACCATCACGGGAACACACCACACACTGAACCATCACAGGACACACCACACACTGAACCATCACAGGAACACACTGCACACAGAACCATCACAGGAACACACTGCACACTGAACCATCACAGGAACACACCACTCACTGAACCATCATAGGAACATAGAACACTGAACCATCACAGGAACACACTACACACTGAACCTTCTCAGGAACACACCACACACTGAACCATCACAAGAACATGCCACACACTGAAACATCACAGGAACACACTGCACACTGAAACATCACTGGAACACACTGCACACTAAACCATCACTGGAACACACTGCACACTGAACCATCACAGGAACACACCACACACTGAACCATCACAGGAATACACTGCACACTGAAACATCACAGGAACACACTGCACAATGAACCAACACAGGAACACACCACACACTTAACCATCACAGGAACGCACCACACACTGAACAATCACAGAAACACACTACACACTGAACCATCACAGGAACACACCACACACTGAACCATCACAGGAACACACCACTCACTGAACCATCATAGGAACACGCCACACACTGAACCATCACAGGAACACACTACACACTGAACCATCAGAGGAACACACCACACACTGAACCATCACAGAAACACGCCACACACTGAACCATCACAGAAACACGCCACACACTGAACCATCACAGGAACACTCCACACACTTAACCATCACAGGAACACACAGCATACTGAACCATCACAGGAACACACCACACACTGAACCATCACAGGAACGCACCACACACTGAACCATCACGGGAACACACTGCACACCGAACTATCACAGGAACACTCCACACACTGAACCATCACAGGAAAATGCCACACACTGAACCATCACAGGAACACACCGCAAACTGAACCATCACAGGAACACACCGCACACTGAACCTTCACAGGAACACACAGCATACTGAACCATGACAGGAACACAACACACACTGATCCATCACAGGAACACACCGCACACTGAACCATCAGAGGAACACACAGCATACTGAACCATCACAGGAACACACCACACACTGAACCATCACAGGAACACACCACACACTGAACCATCACAGGAACACACCACACACTGAACCATCACAGGACGCACCACACACTGAACCATCACAGGAACACACCACACACTGAACTATCACAGGAATACAATACACACATTGAAACATGATGACAGGAACGCACTTCATACTGAATCATCACAGGAATACACTACACAGAAACATGACGACAGGAACATATCACACACTGAACAATCACAGGAACACGCCAAACACTGAACCACCACAGGAACAAACCACACACTGAACCATCACAGGAACACACCACACACTAAACCATCATAGGAACACACCATACACTGAATCATCATAGGAACACGCCACATACTAAACCATCACAGGAACACACCACACACTGAATCATCACAGGAACACGCCACGCACTGAACCATCACAGGAACACGCACCACACTGAACCATCACAGGAACACACCACACACTGAAACATCACAGGAACACCCTGCACACTGAACCATGACAGGAACACACTACACACTGAACCATCACAGGAACACATCACACACTGAACCATCACAGGAACACACCACACACTAAACCATCATAGGGACACACCACACACTGAATCATCATAGGAACACGTCACATACTAAACCATCACAGGAACACACCGCACACTGAACCATCACAGGAATACTCCGCACACTGAACCATCACAGGAACACACCACACACTGAACCATCACGGGAACTCACTGCACACAGAACCATCACAGGAACACACTGCACAATGAACCATCACAGGAACACACCACTCACTGAACCATCATAGTAACATAGAACACTGAACCATCACAGGAACACACTACACACTGAACCTTCTCAGGAACACACCACACACTGAACCATCACAAGAACATGCCACACACTGAAACATCACAGGAACACACTGCACACTGAACCATCACTGGAACACACCGCACACTGAACCATCACATGAACACACCACACACTGAACCATCACAGGAATACACTGCACACTGAAACATCACAGGAACACACTGCACAATGAACCAACACAGGAACACACCACACACTTAACCATCACAGGAACGCACCACACACTGAACAATCACAGAAACACACCACACACTGAACCATCACAGGAATACACTACACACTGAACCATCACAGGAACACACCACACACTGAACAATCACAGGAAGACACTGCACACTGAACCATCACAGGAACACACCGCATATTTAAATATCACAGGAATGCACTGCACACTGAACCATCACAAGAACATGCCACACACTGAACCATCAGAGGAACACACTGCACACTGAACCATCACTGGAACACACTGCACACTAAACCATCACAGGAACACACCACACACTGAACAATCACAGGAAGACACTGCACACTGAACCATCACAGAAACACACTGCACAATGAACAATCACAGGAACACACCACACACTGAACCATCACAGGACCACACTGCACACAGAACCATCACAGGAACACACTGCGCACTGAACCATCACAGGAACACACCACTCAGTGAACAATCACAGGAAGACACTGCACACTGAACCATCACAGAAACACACTGCACAATGAACAATCACAGGAACACACCACACAATGAACAATCACAGGAAGACACTGCACACTGAACCATCACAGAAACACACTGCACAATGAACAATCACAGGAACACACTGCACAATGAACCATCACAGGAATACACTACACGCTGAAACATGATGACAGGAACACACCACACTCTGAACCACCACAGAAATACTCCGCACACTGAACCATCACAGGAACACACCACACACTGAACCATCACAGGAATACACTACACGCTGAAACATGATGACAGGAACACACCACACACTGAACCATCACAGGAACACTCCACACACTGAACCATCACAGGAACACACCACACACTGAACCATCACGGGAACACACCACACACTGAACCATCACAGAAACACGCCACACACTGAACCATCACAGGAAAATGCCACACACTGAACCATCACAGGAACACACCGCAAACTGAACCATCACAGGAACACACCGCACACCGAACTATCACAAGAACACGCCAGACACTGAACCAACACAGGAACACACTGCACACTGAACCATCACAGGAACACACCACACACTGAACCATCACAGGAATACACTACACGCTGAAACATGATGACAGGAACACACCACACACTGAACCACCACAGGAATACTCCGCACACTGAACCATCACAGGAACACACCACACACTGAACCATCACGGGAACACACCACACACTGAACCATCACAGGACACACCACACACTGAACCATCACAGGAACACACTGCACACAGAACCATCACAGGAACACACTGCACACTGAACCATCACAGGAACACACCACTCACTGAACCATCATAGGAACATAGAACACTGAACCATCACAGGAACACACTACACACTGAACCTTCTCAGGAACACACCACACACTGAACCATCACAAGAACATGCCACACACTGAAACATCACAGGAACACACTGCACACTGAAACATCACTGGAACACACTGCACACTGAACCATCACTGGAACACACTGCACACTGAACCATCACAGGAACACACCACACACTGAACCATCACAGGAATACACTGCACACTGAAACATCACAGGAACACACTGCACAATGAACCAACACAGGAACACACCACACACTTAACCATCACAGGAACGCACCACACACTGAACAATCACAGAAACACACTACACACTGAACCATCACAGGAACACACAGCACACTGAACCATCACAGGAACACACCACTCACTGAACCATCACAGGAACACACCACACACTGAACCATCACAGGAACACACTACACACTGAACCATCACAGGAACACACCACACACTGAACCATCACAGAAACACGCCACACACTGAACCATCACAGAAACACGCCACACACTGAACCATCACAGGAACACTCCACACACTGAACCATCACAGGAACACACAGCACACTGAACCATCACAGGAACACACCACACACTGAACCATCACAGGAACGCACCACACACTGAACCATCACGGGAACACACTGCACACCGAACTATCACAGGAACACTCCACACACTGAACCATCACAGGATAATGCCACACACTGAACCATCACAGGAACACACCGCAAACTGAACCATCACAGGAACACACCGCACACTGAACCATCACAGGAACACACAGCACACTGAACCATCACAGGAACACACCACACACTGATCCATCACAGGAACACACCGCACACTGAACCATCAGAGGAACACACAGCATACTGAACCATCACAGGAACACACCACACACTGAACCATCACAGGAACACACCACACACTGAACCATCACAGGAACACACCACACACTGAACCATCACAGGACGCACCACACACTGAACCATCACAGGACACACCACACACTGAACCATCACAGGAACACACTGCACACCGAACTATCACAGGAACACACCACACACTGAACCATCACAGGAACACACTACACACTGAACCATCACAGGAACACACTGCACACTGAACCATCACAGGAACACACTGCACACTGAACCAACACAGGAACACACCACACACTTAACCATCACAGGAACGCACCACACACTGAACAATCACAGAAACACACTACACACTGAACCATCACAGGAACACACAGCACACTGAACCATCACAGGAACACACCACTCACTGAACCATCACAGGAACACACAGCACACTGAACCATCACAGGAACACACCACACACTGAACCATCAGAGGAACACACCACACACTGAACCATCACAGAAACACGCCACACACTGAACCATCACAGAAACACGCCACACACTGAACCATCACAGGAACACTCCACACACTGAACCATCACAGGAACACGCCACACACTGAACCATCACAGGAACACACTACACACTGAACCATCACAGGAACGCACCACACACTGAACCATCACGGGAACACACTGCACACCGAACTATCACAGGAACACTCCACACACTGAACCATCACAGGAAAATGCCACACACTGAACCATCACAGGAACACGCCGCACACTGAACCATCACAGGAACACACCGCACACTGAACCTTCACAGGAACACACCACATACTGAACCATCACAGGAACACACCACACACTGATCCATCACAGGAACACACCACACACTGAACCATCAGAGGAACACACAGCATACTGAACCATCACAGGAACACACCACACACTGAACCATCACAGGAACACACCACACACTGAACCATCACAGGAACACACCACACACTGAACCATCACAGGAACTCACCACACACTGAACCATCACGGGAACACACCACACACTGAACCATCACAGGACGCACCACACACTGAACCATCACAGGACACACCACACACTGAACCATCACAGGAACACACTGCACACCGAACTATCACAGGAACACACCACACACTGAACCATCACAGGAACACACTACACACTGAACCATCACAGGAACACACCACACACTGAACCATCACAGGAACACACCACTCACTGAACCATCATCGGAACACGCCACACACTGAACCATCACAGGAACACACTACGCACTGAACCATCACAGAAACACACCACACACTGAACCATCACAGGAAAACGCCACACACTGAACCATCACAGGAACACAACACACTGAACCATCACAGGAACACACAGCACACTGAACCATCACAGGAACACACCACACACTGAACCATCACAGGAACACACTGCACACCGAACTATCACAGGAACACACCACACACTGAACCATCACAGGAACACACTACACACTGAACCATCACAGGAACTCACCACTCACTGAACCATCAGAGGAACACGCCACACACTGAACCATCACAGGAACACACTACGCACTGAACCATCACAGAAACACACTGCACACTGAACCATCACAGGAAAACGCCACACACTGAACCATGATAGGAACACATCACACACTGAACCATCTCAGGAATACGCCATACACTGAACCATCACAGGAAAATGCCGCACACTGAACCATCACAGGAACACACCACACACTGAACCATCACTGGAACACACCACTCACTGAACCATCACAGGAACACGCCACACACTGACCCATTACAGGAACACGCCACAAACTAAACCATCACAGGATCACGCCACACACTGAGCCATCACAAGAACACACCACTCACTGAAACATCACAGGAACACACTGCACACTGAACAATCACAGGAACACTCAACACACTGAACCATGACTGGAACACACTGCACACTGAACCATCACGGGAACACACTGCACACTAAACCATCACAGGAACACACTGCACACTGAACCATCACAGGAACACACAGCATACTGAACCATGACAGGAACACACCACACACTGATCCATCACAGGAACACACCGCACACTGAACCATCAGAGGAACACACAGCATACTGAACCATCACAGGAACACACCACACACTGAACCATGACAGGAACACACCACACACTGATCCATCACAGGAACACACCGCACACTGAACCATCAGAGGAACACACAGCACACTGAACCATCACAGGAACACACCACACACTGAACCATCACAGGAACACACCACACACTGAACCATCACAGGAACACACCACACACTGAACCATCACAGGACTCACCACACACTGAACCATCACGGGAACACACCACACACTGAACCATCACAGGACGCACCACACACTGAACCATCACAGGACACACCACACACTGAACCATCACAGGAACACACTGCACACCGAACTATCACAGGAACACACCACACACTGAACCATCACAGGAACACACTACACACTGAACCATCACAGGAACACACTGCACACTGAACCATCACAGGAACACACCACTCACTGAACCATCATCGGAACACGCCACACACTGAACCATCACAGGAACACACTACGCACTGAACCATCACAGAAACACACTGCACACTGAACCATCACAGGAAAACGCCACACACTGAACCATCACAGGAACACACCGCACACTGAACCATCACAGGAACACACAGCATACTGAACCATCACAGGAACACACCACACACTGAACCATCACAGGAACACACTGCACACCGAACTATCACAGGAACACACCACACACTGAACCATCACAGGAACACACTACACACTGAACCATCACAGGAACTCACCACTCACTGAACCATCAGAGGAACACGCCACACACTGAACCATCACAGGAACACACTACGCACTGAACCATCACAGGAACACACTGCACACCGAACTATCACAGGAACACACCACACACTGAACCATCACAGGAACACACTACACACTGAACCATCACAGGAACACACTGCACACTGAACCATCACAGGAACACACCACTCACTGAACCATCATCGGAACACGCCACACACTGAACCATCACAGGAACACACTACGCACTGAACCATCACAGAAACACACTGCACACTGAACCATCACAGGAAAACGCCACACACTGAACCATCACAGGAACACACCGCACACTGAACCATCACAGGAACACACAGCATACTGAACCATCACAGGAACACACCACACACTGAACCATCACAGGAACACACTGCACACCGAACTATCACAGGAACACACCACACACTGAACCATCACAGGAACACACTACACACTGAACCATCACAGGAACTCACCACACACTGAACCATCAGAGGAACACGCCACACACTGAACCATCACAGGAACACACTACGCACTGAACCATCACAGGAACACACTGCACACTGAACCATCACAGGAACACACAGCATACTGAACCATGACAGGAACACACCACACACTGATCCATCACAGGAACACACCGCACACTGAACCATCAGAGGAACACACAGCATACTGAACCATCACAGGAACACACCACACACTGAACCATGACAGGAACACACCACACACTGATCCATCACAGGAACACACCGCACACTGAACCATCAGAGGAACACACAGCATACTGAACCATCACAGGAACACACCCCACACACTGAACCATCACAGGAACACACACCACACACTGAACCATCACAGGAACACACCACACACTGAACCATCACAGGACTCACCACACACTGAACCATCACGGGAACACACCACACACTGAACCATCACAGGACACACCACACACTGAACCATCACAGGACACACCACACACTGAACCATCACAGGAACACACTGCACACCGAACTATCACAGGAACACACCACACACTGAACCATCACAGGAACACACTACACACTGAACCATCACAGGAACACACTGCACACTGAACCATCACAGGAACACACCACTCACTGAACCATCATCGGAACACGCCACACACTGAACCATCACAGGAACACACTACGCACTGAACCATCACAGAAACACACTGCACACTGAACCATCACAGGAAAACGCCACACACTGAACCATCACAGGAACACACCGCACACTGAACCATCACAGGAACACACAGCACACTGAACCATCACAGGAACACACCACACACTGAACCATCACAGGAACACACTGCACACCGAACTATCACAGGAACACACCACACACTGAACCATCACAGGAACACACTACACACTGAACCATCACAGGAACTCACCACACACTGAACCATCAGAGGAACACGCCACACACTGAACCATCACAGGAACACACTACGCACTGAACCATCACAGGAACACACTGCACACCGAACTATCACAGGAACACACCACACACTGAACCATCACAGGAACACACTACACACTGAACCATCACAGGAACACACTGCACACTGAACCATCACAGGAACACACCACTCACTGAACCATCATCGGAACACGCCACACACTGAACCATCACAGGAACACACTACGCACTGAACCATCACAGAAACACACTGCACACTGAACCATCACAGGAAAACGCCACACACTGAACCATCACAGGAACACACCGCACACTGAACCATCACAGGAACACACAGCATACTGAACCATCACAGGAACACACCACACACTGAACCATCACAGGAACACACTGCACACCGAACTATCACAGGAACACACCACACACTGAACCATCACAGGAACACACTACACACTGAACCATCACAGGAACTCACCACTCACTGAACCATCAGAGGAACACGCCACACACTGAACCATCACAGGAACACACTACGCACTGAACCATCACAGAAACACACTGCACACTGAACCATCACAGGAAAACGCCACACACTGAACCATGATAGGAACACATCACACACTGAACCATCTCAGGAATACGCCATACACTGAACCATCACAGGAAAATGCCGCACACTGAACCATCACAGGAACACACCACACACTGAACCATCACTGGAACACACCACTCACTGAACCATCACAGGAACACGCCACACACTGACCCATCACAGGAACACGCCACAAACTAAACCATCACAGGATCACGCCACACACTGAGCCATCACAAGAACACACCACTCACTGAAACATCACAGGAACACACTGCACACTGAACCATCACGGGAACACACTGCACACTAAACCATCACAGGAACACACTGCACACTGAACCATCACAGGAACACACCACACACTGAACCATCTCTGGAACACACTCCACACTGAATCATCACAAGAACATGCCACACACTGAACCATCACAGGAACACACTGCACACTGAACCATCACAGGAACGCACTGCACACTGAACGATCACAGGAACACACCACACACTGAACCATCACTGGAATACATCGCACACTGAAACATCACAGGAACACACTGCACAATGAACCAACACAGGAACACACCACACACTTAACCATCACAGGAACGCACCACACACTGAACCATCACAGAAACACACTGCACAATGAACAATCACAGGAACACACCACACACTGAACCATCACAGGAATACACTGCACACTGAAACATCACAGGAACACACTGCACAATGAACCAACACAGGAACACACCACACACTTAACCATCACAGGAACGCACCACACACTGAACAATCACAGAAACACACTACACACTGAACCATCACAGGAACACACAGCACACTGAACCATCACAGGAACACACCACTCACTGAACCATCATAGGAACACGCCACACACTGAACCATCACAGGAACACACTACACACTGAACCATCAGAGGAACACACCACACACTGAACCATCACAGAAACACGCCACACACTGAACCATCACAGAAACACGCCACACACTGAACCATCACAGGAACACTCCACACACTTAACCATCACAGGAACACACAGCACACTGAACCATCACAGGAACACACCACACACTGAACCATCACAGGAACACACCACACACTGAACCATCACGGGAACACACTGCACACCGAACTATCACAGGAACACTCCACACACTGAACCATCACAGGAAAATGCCACACACTGAACCATCACAGGAACACACCGCAAACTGAACCATCACAGGAACACACCGCACACTGAACCATCACAGGAACACACAGCACACTGAACCATCACAGGAACACACCACACACTGATCCATCACAGGAACACACCGCACACTGAACCATCAGAGGAACACACAGCATACTGAACCATCACAGGAACACACCACACACTGAACCATCACAGGAACACACCACACACTGAACCATCACAGGAACACACCACACACTGAACCATCACAGGACTCACCACACACTGAACCATCACGGGAACACACCACACACTGAACCATCACAGGACGCACCACACACTGAACCATCACAGGACACACCACACACTGAACCATCACAGGAACACACTGCACACCGAACTATCACAGGAACACACCACACACTGAACCATCACAGGAACACACTACACACTGAACCATCACAGGAACACACTGCACACTGAACCATCACAGGAACACACCACTCACTGAACCATCATCGGAACACGCCACACACTGAACCATCACAGGAACACACTACGCACTGAACCATCACAGAAACACACTGCACACTGAACCATCACAGGAAAACGCCACACACTGAACCATCACAGGAACACACCGCACACTGAACCATCACAGGAACACACAGCATACTGAACCATCACAGGAACACACCACACACTGAACCATCACAGGAACACACTGCACACCGAACTATCACAGGAACACACCACACACTGAACCATCACAGGAACACACTACACACTGAACCATCACAGGAACTCACCACTCACTGAACCATCAGAGGAACACGCCACACACTGAACCATCACAGGAACACACTACGCACTGAACCATCACAGAAACACACTGCACACTGAACCATCACAGGAAAACGCCACACACTGAACCATGATAGGAACACATCACACACTGAACCATCTCAGGAATACGCCATACACTGAACCATCACAGGAAAATGCCGCACACTGAACCATCACAGGAACACACCACACACTGAACCATCACTGGAACACACCACTCACTGAACCATCACAGGAACACGCCACACACTGACCCATTACAGGAACACGCCACAAACTAAACCATCACAGGATCACGCCACACACTGAGCCATCACAGGAACACACCACTCACTGAAACATCACAGGAACACACTGCACACTGAACAATCACAGGAACACTCAACACACTGAACCATGACTGGAACACACTGCACACTGAACCATCACGGGAACACACTGCACACTAAACCATCACAGGAACACACTGCACACTGAACCATCACAGGAACACACAGCACACTGAACCATCACAGGAACACACCACACACTGATCCATCACAGGAACACACCGCACACTGAACCATCAGAGGAACACACAGCATACTGAACCATCACAGGAACACACCACACACTGAACCATGACAGGAACACACCACACACTGATCCATCACAGGAACACACCGCACACTGAACCATCAGAGGAACACACAGCATACTGAACCATCACAGGAACACACCACACACTGAACCATCACAGGAACACACCACACACTGAACCATCACAGGAACACACCACACACTGAACCATCACAGGACTCACCACACACTGAACCATCACGGGAACACACCACACACTGAACCATCACAGGACGCACCACACACTGAACCATCACAGGACACACCACACACTGAACCATCACAGGAACACACTGCACACCGAACTATCACAGGAACACACCACACACTGAACCATCACAGGAACACACTACACACTGAACCATCACAGGAACACACTGCACACTGAACCATCACAGGAACACACCACTCACTGAACCATCATCGGAACACGCCACACACTGAACCATCACAGGAACACACTACGCACTGAACCATCACAGAAACACACTGCACACTGAACCATCACAGGAAAACGCCACACACTGAACCATCACAGGAACACACCGCACACTGAACCATCACAGGAACACACAGCATACTGAACCATCACAGGAACACACCACACACTGAACCATCACAGGAACACACTGCACACCGAACTATCACAGGAACACACCACACACTGAACCATCACAGGAACACACTACACACTGAACCATCACAGGAACTCACCACTCACTGAACCATCAGAGGAACACGCCACACACTGAACCATCACAGGAACACACTACGCACTGAACCATCACAGGAACACACTGCACACCGAACTATCACAGGAACACACCACACACTGAACCATCACAGGAACACACTACACACTGAACCATCACAGGAACACACTGCACACTGAACCATCACAGGAACACACCACTCACTGAACCATCATCGGAACACGCCACACACTGAACCATCACAGGAATACACTACACACTGAACCATCACAGGAACACACCACACACTGAACAATCACAGGAAGACACTGCACACTGAACCATCACAGGAATACACCGCATATTTAAACATCACAGGAACACACTGCACACACAACCATCACAGGAACACACTGC